>NC_142180.1:29047083-29350000 GCF_026936395.1 Plectropomus leopardus | reverse complement strand
TCTACTGATTCTTTGTGGTGAATGACGGCAGGTGAATTGGCCCGAGGAAAAAGAGAAACTCAAAGGGAAAGGCAAAGCCCCAAGGAGTGAAGGATGCATTGAAAAGGGGAAAAAAAATCAGAGAAGGGGGACATATTTTCCAGCCTGTGGTGTGGGTAATGTGTTCCTGATGGCAGTTCAATCTCAGTGCCGTCTGCAGACTCTTCACACACAATAACTTGAAGAGAAAGTGTCGGGATCAGCTCACAACATATCATAACAGCCTAACAGTTAACAGAAAGAGAGAGGGAGCGGTTTGGCATCACATCACAGGGCAACTCAATCACAAAAAAAAGATGGTATTTTACCTTTCAGCAAATCACAGATATGTTACATTTGCATGTTATTTTGTAGCGAATATATTGAAACTTTAGCTTTAATCAACATCATGGGTAACGTGGTTAGGTTTTGGCACAAAATTCATTATGATGAGAAAATTTTTTTCGCTTAAAATGTTCCACTGTTCCAGCAGTAAAGGCAGCAATGTCTTGGTAAAAAACAACTGCTTTTTGTGGCACTGTCTCTGCTGGAAAAACAGTGACAGGTTGTCTAATCACACCCACATGATGGCTCAAAAGCTGCTGGAAATACAGCACTTGCTGAACACAAGCTGATAACCACAGCTCGCGACCAACAAACAAAACGGGATGCATCTAAGAATATCACTGATGCATTTCCATCTGTTTTTAGGCTCCTAAAACAGGTGTTTTGTAGTGATTCAGATGGGATAGTAACCTGAAAATTGTTTGTTCTTCACTGAGACATCTCTGCGTTCCCTGCCGAGGCAGTGATATTATAAAGGGTGGGTATGTTAAGCCAAAACATGACCTTACTGTAACCATGACTGTGGTTTTGTGCCTAAACCTCCCTGCATGTTGACTACAGAAAGTTTCAACATATCCTCTACAGAGTCATGTGCACCTGTCATTTGCAAATATGTAAAATGCCAAAATTTCTTTCTGGTTCTCGGGCCTCAATACTTCCTTTTGATTTTTCACATTGAAAGTATTCAAATCTTCCCATTGCTGGTAAGCTTTTAATATGGTAAATTAAAGGGAGGTCAGGAGAAAAAGGGAAAATAAAAACCTCCATACCATCGAAACCTCCATACTGTAAATTCAGCTGTTTCCAGTCTTTAAGGAAGCTAACCAGCTGCTGACTTTAGCTTCACATTTAGTGTACAGGCATGAGAGCGGTATCGATCTTCCCATCTAACTCTCGGGATGATGGAAAAAAAACGAGGTATTTCCAAAACAGTTGGAATATTCCTTTAAGCACACAACATAAAGCACAAAATGTGAACTGGAGTTCTGCTCTGCACTCTGGAGTCTTTCCGATGTTATTTAACTTGATTTCTCCCCAACTCCCCGACTACAACTTGCCAGGCAACATCTTTTTATCTTTCAAATTGTGTCTTTAAAATAGTAAAAAGATATGGGCTGTGCGGATATGGGCCGGACATTTCCTACCCAAGAATATGTTTCTCCTCATCCACCCTGACAGCTACAAGACCACAGAAGAATACCTGCTATCACCTGACAAGAAAAGAAGCGAAGGTACAGTAGCCAAATGTGCCATGGGGCCAGAAAAATACTACTTCTCTTAGGCTTACACGGAGGAAAAAGGGTGTGAACGGTGGTGCAAAGTGTTGTGGTGCAGCGTGTCAGCACAAAATAATGCAGGTGGCCGTCTTGACACACTTCATATGGCATCAGTGGATTTGAGATTTGGTAAAAAGAAGGAAAGTGAGACAGATGGGATTGGGGGCTGTGGATATTTTCCTGGTGTTATTGTTACACAAGTACTCTTTTATTGTGTGATATTTGTAAGAAATAAAGGCTTTTGTTTATAATGTCTTGTTAATGTTATGTTACAGACTCCCCCGCAGCGTTAGACACACTCAAACAAAGAAACAAGATGCACTGAGACAAAAGCTACGAAGCAAAAGGTTCCCAAGTTAACGCTACGAGCTCCTTCCATGCTCATATTTTACGTCGGCATTGTATAATTAATGACAACGAACATGAAAGCCCAGGCCGCTTCAACATAATGAGTCACAGAGGAAGCTAGCTGCAAACCAAGGCTAGATTCACACCCAGAGATTTTTAAATGTTACCTGAGGGAAAAAACTCCAGCGAGGCCACAGACTGAGCAAAGCCACAAAGGGCATCGAAGCATGGACAGTCTTAAGAATTGACTATTTTTTAAAAGCCCCAGCGAAGACCCGCACTGGTTGATACATGTTGGATCTTTTAATGACTTCGCCAACAGCCCGCCACAATAAAGGCTTTTTATCATCTATCATTTGCTCTGCTGAGACAGTGATTGGCTGCAGTCTGGCCTCCCTCCAGGACCTTTAGGTAGGAAGATCATGGCCGATCCTCCCACCACAGACAAAACTCTTTGAAACACTTCCCTCTGGCAGAAGACTGCAGTCCATGAAGACCAAAGCCTGATGCCACAAAAACAGCTTCTTCCCAACAGCAGTATGCCTCATCAACGAAGTTTAGGACCCCACTGGCACGGTTTCTTACCCGTTCCCCCCACACACGGACACTCAGCATGTTTCCATGATGTTAGAAAAAGTATACTCCTTCATGTATACAGTCCAATAGGAACCAGCTGAGAGGGGGCATATCACCACCTACTGACATACTTCCATCAGTAAATCGGTTTTCCTCCGGTGCATGTATACTGGGACAGGGACAGTAGTCCAATTAAATAGCCAACTCAAGCTAAAACATAGCTCCACTGAACTGTGCATGTAAATAAACTGACTGTCTATATGCGTTTCATTAATGCACATCTTGGACTATTATTTCTGTACCATGCACATTTTCTCTGTGAACTTTTGCACATCCCCTGAATAATAATATATAATAAAGGAAATCCTGCATACAGCTATATTGTACATATTTGTTCTGTTGTTCAGTCCCTGCAGGATTTCACAGGCTGTTTTGGTGATCTTCTTGGCCTGAAATGCTAAAAAAAAAAAAATGCAATGCATGTTGTGATTTTTATAGGTGTTTTTTGTAATGAAATTACGAGGGCAAGGGAAAAATATCTGACATGGATCTGTTAATCTCACAGCGACACCGAACCGGCTCAACCATGTCGTGTAACACATAATCAGCCGTGGGGTAAAGTTAGTCGAGACATGCCAACAGTTAGCCCTGTCACTGTGTGTGACTCTGTCCCAGGCACAGAGCTTCAGTCTCACAGCTGTAATCTCATGATAAGCAGAGAGAGAGGCTGTGCGAATCAATATGCTGCACACGGCTTTACAATGAAATTAGATTAGAAATAGTCAAATTTGTGGTGGAGATGCAGGGATTGGACTAATTCGCAAGATCACATTTGCAGGGTCTGGCTGAATTTGCATTATTTTGTTGCAACACACTGGAGGGACTAGTTAACATATTCTTTTAGCATCTTGTTCATATTCATATTGTGATGTTTCTATTCAATATTTATGCACTTTGCCTTTATTTTCATTTTGTCTTAATATGAATTTTGTGTCTTTAATGTATGCACCAAACACAACGGCAAATTCACTGAAAGTGAAAACCTACTTGGTATTAAATCTTATTTTTATTCTGATTTTTAATATTTCCTTCTTTGTTTAAATATTCTGGAGTGTCTGGGTTGCCCTCCTGTTTAACCTGTTCTTCTATGTTTTGAAAGAGCAACCGACACTTTTTTGATCTACATTAAAAGAGCAACCACTCATCTCTTTTTCTCCACCTTAAGAATTTATTTTTTCTTAGCTGCAAGCTCATCAAAGATGAGAGCCTAACCATGAACTTCATGAGTGAATCCACAGTTTTGATGCTCAAACAGTGCGTCTTTTTTCTTTTCTTTTTTATTGCCAGACCCCTACAGTTACATTGTTGTTCCTGTAAGGGCGCCTCTTCTCTGAAGAAAGAGGCGTCGGCAAAACTAATTTAACTCATCAAACAATGTTTACTGAGAGAGGAAAAAAAAACAACAAACACCTGGCGCTAATTCAAAAATGCACTTCCACGCAGAGGCTGAGCGGAGTGACGGGGGGCCGGAGGGAGCTTTGTTGAAGAAATGATGAGCCGGAAGGTTTAATTGAAAGGAATGGAGAAGGGAGGAAAATATGGAGCTGTGGATAAATGGATGAGTGGAGGGTTGATGTAGCACGGAGAAGTAAAAGAATATAAAACATCTGTTAACTGAGGGCGACGTGCTGACTGAGGAAGTTGGCACAACAAAGAGATCTCTTGCATTCCTCTAAAAAAAGAAGTGTGAAAGTTTTTGATAGTTAGACGAAAACTTTATCCAGAATGACCCATTAGCAAAGTAAATTCTCCAAACCCCAAAATATAGTTTATAGTTTGTGTTTCATTTCTTTTTCTTTCTTTGTGGAAAAGCAGTAGAAATTGCAGATTGATTGGACACCTTGGTGGAGACCTTTGTTCCTCTGTCAGCTCTCCAAAAATACAAAAAAGCCAGATTAATTAGGTCTTTCATAAATGTGCATAGATTTTACACTGTGATTTGCATAAAGCCCACAATTAATGGCAACAGGAAAATCTAAATCACAAAGTGGCTGACAGTGACACCGTGTTTCCACTTTGATTTCCAACTTTCTTTTAAACTTCTTACAGTAAACACACACAGTATCCCACCTCATTGTCACACTGTGCCACACAGATTTCAACCCAAACTACTCACCAGAAAAAAAGGGGGCATTGTATCTTCCTGTAAACCACAGATATGTTTTTACATATACTCTAATGTAGTGGGTACGATGAAACTTTAAATTTTAACAAACTGAGGATCCCTCTGAGCCCAGCTTAGCTCCAGTGTTTTTTACGGAACGTTTATCAATAAATCCATGATGACAGATCCGATATTGCGTGTCTTCCGTCCACACTTTAATAATATTTCGATGACAAAAGTATATTAGCATCGATGCTAAACGCCATATTGGTTTCCCATAGTTCCTTTGGAGGGGTCAGAGGTTCCTTTTGGTCTTGTCGTCCAATTGGAAGACAGACAGACGCTTTGTATCCGGATACGTATGCCACACGTCATCTGACGCAAACTGCACTGTGATTGGTTTAATCCTGCTGAATCTATCGCTCTGTGTTGGCAGCGCCTCCTGCATCAGAATAAACGCAGGTTATTATTATTATTCTTATTATTCTTATTCTTATTATTCTGATTATTATCATTATCATTATTATTATCATTATTATTATTGATATTATTATTATTATTATTATTATTATTATTGATATTATTATCATTATTATTGTTATTATTATTCGTATAATAATAATAACAACAACAATAATAATAATAATAATAATAATAGTAATGAGATCAGGGTAAATCAGGAGACAGTGTAACAAGCAGCAGGGCCTGATATGGATGTAAACTCTGTGTTCACTGCAGGCAGAGCAGGCAGGAGGATCAGGGCCCTCTCTGAAGTGTCAGGAGTGTGATGGGGCCCTCTGCAGCATCAAAGAGAGGAGCTGCTTTGCAGAATGGCACAGATAATGGGATACACAAACAACTGCAAACCAAAAAACGATGGGACTTTTTTTGGAAAAGTGTGTCCATTTTTTGAAGTATAATAGTTTTAATGTTTATTTTTTCACTTTGTGATGGGAGATTTATCACTCAAGATCTGTACAATAAAATTTCCATCTTGTTTTTTCTACTGTCTTTATGGTCTCATAATTATTTGTACATTCAAGTGGCATCACTGCAATATTCTGATAGCCCAGGTTGTCCTGGAAAAAAAAGATGTATATAACTTCATTGTGCATTGAGAGACTGAGGTTTTAAGTGCATTATTACACAAAAGGTCCAGGTGAACCAAAACTAGGTAAAAACGGCTTAGGGCTCAGAGGGTTAATGTGTGGTTAGTTTTAGGCACAAAAAAGCCTTAGTTATAGTTAGAAAAGTTAGCGTTTTGGCTTGAAAATACCCAGTTTGTGGGCAAAACAGACAAGCTGCTGTTTCATTAAAACACACATTTACTTTTTGTGCAACTACCACAGCAGGAATTGTAGCAATGGCTTTTTTAAAGAGTAACTAATTTTCATGGCGCTATCCCCTCCGGAAAAACAGCACGGATAATGGCCACTTGTGGGCTGAGAAGCTCCTGAAAAAAGAGCCACGGGACCCTAAAAAATAACACATTTGGTGTCTAAAAGCAACAAGAAAACGGGCTGCAGGTCACTAAAAAGCACCCATATTGTGAGACTAAAAGGTCACAAGAAAAAGCCATGGGTTTAAAAAACACCCACATTTCCTGCCTAAAAAGCCACTGGACACGCAGCAATGAGTTGATAAAAAATGTTTTTGTTTTTTGTTGGTCTCACAAAGTGGTCTGCAGCTTTGCAGGCGTCTGGGCTGTTTAAACCTGTATTCCTCGTGTCCGTCCAAGAACTGCTGAGACATTTCACTCTAAACCAAAAGATGTTGTTGGTGGTAGAATAAAAGTCAGGGAATCACTAAAGTGAATGAAACTAAATGTTTTGGAACCCTGCATGTACAAAAGTTTGTGCAAATTCATCATATCGATGCTGAGAAATGTGAAACTGAAAGCAAGTTGTCAAATCCAAAATTTGTAAAATGCTAAAATGGGAACTATGTTTTTAGAAAATCGTGGCTGGAAGACAAACTATCCAAACATGGAGGTTGAAAAAAAAAAAAAAAAACAACCTTAAAACCCACCTTTTCAAAAAAGCCTACAAAACCTGTCTTCCACTGCCTCCCTAAATCTAAACAGTAATATCCTCTACATTTTGTTTTTATATTCTGTTCTTGCATTGTATTTGTTCTTCTGTTTCATGTCAGCATCTTTCCGTATTTTTTACTCTCTATTTTGTATTTTTTTTTTTTTTTGAGTACTTAAAATAGTGCTTTATAAGTCCTATGTATATAATTATTACTATTATTATTATTAGTGTAAAAGCGATATGTAATTTTGGTTATTCTGATTTAGAAACCTTTGTAGAGATATGTGCAATAGCTGACAGAAATCTTAAATACTGGACCTGCCATATAGAAATATATATATATATATATATCAAAACTCCTTTACCACTTTACAAAAAGAGTATAATTAGACTAAATGTTCAATCTGATAGATCACTGATCTCTGACTTTCATCCCTTGCAGCAGTGAAACTAGTAGCTGTGGGAAGGTGGGAAATCCATCTACATACATACTTTTGACCAGCTTTGGGAGGTGCTTGGCAGCAAGCTTAAGCATACATGATTTGTAGTTAACAGACTCACACATTCAGAACTACTGGTCCTTTAAAGAGTTTTGAGCCACATCAACAGAGCCCACTCTCCCCAGTGAAGCCACCCTCGCTGACCTTCTGAAAGGTTCCACTCTGCCAAAGAAAAGCAAACACCTCATTTATCTGGCGGCGAATGCAAAGAGCAGATGCCACAGGAGGCCCAGGGAGCTGGCAGTCAGATCCACGACTGTGACAAGATGAGCAGCCTAAGCCTCTAGCTTTAGGAAAAGGAAATAGCTGCTAGAACATTCACCTCTGCTGGATGGTACGCAGGTGGGCAGCTTAACAAAGCTCAGCCAAGACATATAACCAGCCAGGACAGGGGACACTCAACACAGAGTGAACTAAAGCACCTCCATCTAAAAAACACCATCTATAAATGACACTTCAGAGTCACATCACAATCTTGAGAATTCATTTACAATGCTAATTTCAGTTTGCATTTTAAAAAAGTGCCATTAATCCTGAGCCTCTTCAACAGCAGCGAAAGCACCAGCGTGATCGAGAGAGAAACAGCAGCCAATTAAGGCTGTTTGTAGTAATACATAAGAAACGACAAAAGCTTTGATTGCATTCGGTGTGAGGTGATGGGTTGCTGAAGACGCTGTCCTGTCTGAGATCCTGATTAAAAATAAACAGCACAATCAAGGAGCGTGATTGTGGGATTGGCCTCTTGAAAGTGCAGTTGTGACCTTGATGTGTTGCATTCAAAGAGAAGAGGAGGAAAGAATGGGTGATTTCCTCATGTGGTGATGTTTATCGCACTATGTCTACATCTAAACACATGTACACACAGTCAGTGAAGAGAATCCTAAACAATGAGCCGCTGTGAATCTTCACCTGCCACTTCAAATCTGCTCCAAATTCAATGTGTGCAAACTCTGATTGTTTATATATTGAAAAGACACATAATGACCTCATAGAGACACTTAATGACCCCAAAGACAAAAAATACCTTCATAATGTGGCACCCCGCAGCCACATGAGTGTAGCCTGGCTACAATAAGATACAAAATGACCTTAAAAAGCAACAGAGCAACTTCAAAAAGACACAAAACCACCTCAAAGACGCATGACTATAAAAGACAAAAAGTGTCCTCAAAAGGACATAAAATAGCCTCAAAAAGACACAAAATTACCTTAAAGAGACAAAAATGACTTAAAAAAATGAAACAACAATGAAAAGTCACAAAGAGACAGAAATAACCTCAAAGTACACAAAAATAATCTCAAAATGACCTCAATGACACACAAAACAAGCTCAAAAAGACACTAAATGACCTCAAAGAGACTACATGACATTATGGTGACACAAAATGACCTAAAAAAAAATTACCTCAAAAAGACAAAAACTTTCTGTATAACACACATAACAACCTAAAAACAACACTAAGGGACCCAAAAGGACACAAAATAACTTCAGCAAGACAACAAATTACCTTGGAGACAAAAAATGACATCAATGAAACACACAATTACCTTAAAAAAGACACTTCAAGACCTCAAAGAGACTAAAACTGCCTTAATAACACACATAGTAACCTTATACACACACAAGGTGACGCCCCAAAAGACACTAAATGACCCCAAAGAGACAGAGACAGTAAATTACCTCAAAGTGACATTAAATGACATCAGTAAGACACAAAATGCCCTCAAAGCAACACAAAATGATCTCAGAGACAAAAACTACCGCAATAACACACAGAATAAACTCAAAGACACACAAAATAAGCTCAAAGAGAAATAACCTCAAATGATCTGTGTCTATATTGATAAAACACGAAATGACCTCAAAGAGACACAAAATAAACTCAAACAACCTAAAATTATCTCAAAGAGACTCAAAAAGGAGCTCAAAGACACACAAAACAAGCAAAACAAAATGACCTCTGACTGCAGAGGTCATGTCAGTCTGACTAAGGCAAAAACTACTTGTATGACACACATAATAACCTAAAAACAACACTAATAGAAAACAAAATGACCTCAAGACACAAAATTACCTCAGAAAGACACAAAACAACCTTAAAAAGATGAAACCAAAAATTGCCTCAAAGAGACACAAAACTTAAAGAATACAAATTTATCTCAGAGACTCAAAACATCCTCGAAAGGACAATAATTACCACAGAGAGACCTAAACTACCTTAATGACACAGATAACAGAGTAAATTACCTAAAAGAGACAGAAAATTACCCAAAAAAGACAGATCTATGTATGTTCACACAAGTCAGCGAGGAGAACAGTGAGCTGCTGTGAATCTCCACCAGCCACTTTAAATCCACTCCACATTGCTCTCCTGCCACCTCAGCGCTAAGTGCACGAGTGTGTGCAAACTCTGTGTCTATAAGTTTTAAAGCTGCAAAGTGAAGGTGGGCGGTGTAAAAAAATGTTTTCCTTATAAATCACGAGGGAGCTTTTAAAAACTGCTCAGTGCAGCAGGGAGTATTTCTCTCTCTCCGTTCCCTCTGAGAACACCTGAAGCACACACAGCTTGACTGCTAATGGCAAAGTGCTAAATCACAACACGCGCCGACCGTTTTTTGGATTGTCTTGCAACTCTCTGTCTTGCGCCACCATGTTCAAGAAGACAAAACCAAAAGGCATGCAGAGTTGAGCGTACACACACAGACTACCCACTGAGTGCTAAAACATCCACTCCACAGCTTTGACCCTTCTGGAAAAGCGTCGGGAGGCGGCTAATGGATGCTTGCACATGCCTCCTCCACCGCTGAGCTGGGTGGTTTGACGAGGAGAGGAGAAAACCTCAGCTTTTTGAGTGTCTCCCTCTGATCCCCACTCTGTCAAAACAATGAAGGTCACGCTAAGACGAGGCCCAATTAGGGCTCGGCCTCAAACGCCTGGGGTGTCTGCAGCCCCTGCGAGCTTAGAAAAGCCTTGTGTTTTTCTGTGTGTTTTGGAGGAGGGTTTGCATGTGTGCATGACCAAATCGGCGAGCGAGTGGGCAGTCGAGCATTATGAAAGTGCACGTACATTAAAGCAAAGAAAGGAACATTAGCGCAGAGAGGCATTTTACTACAATTACGCCTTCAAAAGGCAGGCAGCATTTTTTTTTCTCTGCTGCTCTTCACTAAGCCGATGGGACACTAATGTAACGTGTGGAGCGAGCAAGTAAACACAGATAAGAAGACTCAGAGTATTATTATCTATTAATGAACGCACTCACACACTCACACAGTTACAGTAACCACCTATACGGTGACAGACAGCAGTCAGTGATCAACAGCTAAGCCAATAGTCCAGTGCAGAGAATGATCCATCACAGACAGAAGTCCCCAATCAATCTGGAGCTGGACACTTGAGGGTAGCAATGCTCTCAGACGAACCTCTCTATCACACACACACACACACACATACGCCAAGTCTCCAGCTCGAGGTGCCTCAGCAACAGTTCTGAGAGCAGTTGCCAAATTTATCAAAGAGGTCCGGGAGCAAACCAGAGGGCTGGAGCACCACTCACCAAGGGTAATTATCAGAACGGACAGGCAACCTCATTAATTGCAGCTGTGAGGGGAGAAGCCTAGAGACAAGTGGGCAGAGAGAGGACACAGGGGGGACATAGTTCATCATGGTTTAACGTTATGAAGGGTCCAGGGAGGTGAGGGAGGGACGCAGGAAGCCCCCATGAGGATGAATGCAGATTTGTTTACCTCAAATTTACACAAAAATAAAGAAAGGAACACACACACAACTAACACAAATGATTAACCCAACTGTCCACAAATTAGCAAGATATTAGTTACAGGGTGTAATTTTAGTAGCAATAAAATTACCCAAAAATAAGCACAAAAAAGGTAATACAAAAAATCAGAAGAAATAATAATTAAGAAATAATCATTAATTTAAAAAAAGTAAATTACCTTTAAAAAAATGCTTTAAAAAAATAAATGAATGTTCTCATCATAACTGTAAATAGAAACTGACATTTCCCTTGTTTAATTTGAGAATTTTCAAATATTTATTTATTTATTTATAATTTTTTTAAAGGACATTCCTTCCCAAGTTGCTCATTGCCTTTTTCCCCATGTTTTAAGAAACCAAATCAATTTGTTCTGCTATCAAAACTTTAAATTCTTGTAAGAGCATCTTAACGTTGCACAAGAAAACTACTGTCGGTTTCAAAGGGTTAATATCATTCCTTACTGACTCATGATTGAGTGACTGCAATGACGTCTCTTCATTTTCAGCATTTTCCACAATATATTGTCTTCTCTATTAATTTTGCAGCGTGACACTTAATTACAGTACAGAACTGGTTACCACCCCGACAGTTCATTTCGAACTTGCCAGAGCAAAGCAGAGCAGAGCAGCTAACCACCGAGGGGAATTCGTCTGCAGAGCTTCTGCACAAAGCCACAAAATGGTAATTGTTTAACAGCATGGTGCATTCAAATGTGCAACCACAAAAAGTGACCTCTGTATTCAGTTCGGGTTATTGGCTGACCGTGTGACTGACTTGGTTTTCCTCCTGATTTGGAAAGCAAACAATTGTATTTCTTTGCTTCTTCTGTGTTGACAAAAAGCAGTGAAAGCAATTTGAATGGAAATTACACTTTAAAAAGGGCCATTTACTTGTGAACAATGTAAGAAACACTGGGGAAATAAATGGCCTTCCACAAAAATTGTTGGTCCGTTTACACACTATGTAAAAGCCCCACATTAGAAACAGTCCTTGAGCAAAAGTTTCAGGTACTTACTTGCTCACACAGACACAAACACACACACACACACACACACACACACACTCTCACCTGCACATCTACCCCCTCCCCACTTCTACCATCGACTCTAATGCCTCAGAGCTTTGAAGGCAGCACGCTTCATAGCTCCATGTAAAAACCACTTTGGTGGAGCATTGGCAATCTTATTACTGGCTGCAAAACGACCAGCGAGTCTACTGGCAGGACATCTGACCAGCTACGAGCCTTACAAATTCCATATTAAAATCAATTTGATGGTGTCTCTAGTTTTTCATTCAGCACCCCAAGGCTGTGTGGAGGAGATGAAGTGAAATTTTGGTGAGGAATCGGAGCCCGATCAGGACTCAGTAAGAAATAATAATTTTAGTGATATTCATTTTAGAGAGACTCTGACCTTCACCTGCAAATGTGAACTAGAATTAACACATACCAACCAGGGAAAAAGACACAAAAAGACCACAAAGCAAAACAAAAGAACTGTAAAATGACCAAAAAAAATACACAATGGACAAAAAAAAAACACGAGGAGAAATATTATATAACAAAGCAAAAGGGAAAAAAGCAGAGAAGACAAAGAAATACTTCAAAGACAAAGAAAAAGCATAATGGACACATAATGACCTCAAAGAGACACAAAATGACCTAAAAAGATGATAGATGGATAGATGGATAGATAGATAGATAGATGGCTCCCACATTAACCTTTTCACTCTCTTTCTCTGTCTGTTCTGTGCAGTACATCTCTGGATCCCACTGACCCGTCTGCTTACACACACAAACACACACTTACAAAGGTGCTCGCACACAACTGCACATTTACACACACACAGGGCAAAACCTCTGAAGGAGAATATTTGCTGATATCTGTCAGGTGGCTAAACTGACATGGACTGAAAATCCCAGTGTCACATAAAGGCTGAGTTTGGACACAATTGACTAAGTCCACCTGGTGAGGGCCGCAGGTCAGCCAGCTGCTGCTGCTCTCTGTGTCTGTGTCTCCGTCTGCCTCTCATCCGTCTGAATCTTCACTGATGGCTCTTTCACCACAGTGCATGTTGAATTTCGTCATGCTGGGCTAGCTGAATGACTCTAGGGATAGCAGTGTCAATCTGATGGTCCACCACTTTGGTCCGGACTGAAACATCTCCACAGCTGTTAGACTGTGTATATTGGTAGAAATGAAACATGACATAATAAGTATGTTTTCTTTAGTGTTTAATCACTTAACCTTACAAAAAGCTATGTATATCTATGTAGGGAACAGGTTATTGTCCGCGGAGTTTGCCATATTTCTATGGTAGCCCAAAAAACACAAATGCAGAATGAACTCTGGGCACAGGCGGAGCACAGTGAAAATGAAACTTAACCTTTCATTGCTCTGGGTCTAAAAGTTTGCATTCACTTACCTCTGCAGCAGCTGCTTCTCTCATTCATCAATTTAATCAGTTCCATGCAGATCAACAGATCAATTATCCAATCCGCAATTAAAGCTCATTAAGCTGCTGCTGATGGAAATAAGAATACCTGTGCTGCGTACATGGACTTGCAAAAATGACCAAATTTATAGAGGGGACACAGAATGATTCAAACACACACACACACACAAACACAAGATAAATAAAAAGAGGAAGTCTGTATAATCATCTGAAAATAATAATGAGCTTCATATGTCTAGGCTACACAGGGAGCACGCCCTTCTCCACGGAGACTGCTATGTTGCAACGCCATGTTTCTACAGTTGTCCAGAGCGGACAAAGCAAACAATGACCTTAGATTGGGCCATTTGCTTTTCATGTCAGCAACAATATTTAGTAGCCCCTTCTGGACAAGCCCAACAGCATCAGAAAAATGCTGATTTTTAATGAGAAACTGCTTTATTCAGTAGTTTTACTGGTTTAAATCACTGGATCCATTTGTTTTGGAGAGGAAGAAACCTTTTTGGATGATTCTGCTCCCAGTAAAAACCTTCTGAGCAATGAACACTGAAGGTATCCTAACCGGGAAATCATGCTTGGCACACAGGGGAAGTTTCAGCTAGTTGCGATATGCAATCCTCACCACTATCTGCCATTTAATCCTAAACACTGCTCTTTAAGTTTGTCCAGATATTCACGGCTCACAGAGGATGTGGCCTAATGACTCCAGTGATCCCCTGATTTTTCCTCCAGTGCCACCACAAGGTTTTCATTTATTGGATGTTTCTGTCTGCATCTGGTTTTATTAGACAGTATGAAGCAGCATGATCAAAATAAATAAGACCGAGTGATGTGAAAACATTAAAAGGCAGTATTACCACAACAATAAAAATCCTTTAAGAAAATATGATTCACAGCTCTGCGCCTACAGCGAGACAGACTAGAGGATTAGAGGAACCTGTTTTTTCTGGCTGGTATACGGAATAAAAAGCAGAACTGAATTTTTTTTCCTTAACAACAAAATACACCAACAGCAAACCTTTTGAAGCCACAATATTTTACAGAAATTATGCATCGAGGCATTCTACGCATAAAACCCTTTCGGCATTCAGTGCTTGTTTGAATAACACAAAGGAGGGAAAGTCACATTGTGTCTTACTTTGTGCGGCTAAAAATCATTAACTGATATCAACAGCAAAGAAAGTCAAATACTGCACATGCAAAACACATACCAACAAAGCAACCACACAAAAAAGAAAGCCGGCGTGCATGGATCAGTCCAACCTGGGTGCAAGGGATCAGAATTAAATTAATTCGGCAACCCCAGAGCTAGATCTCTGATTAGTGAGGAGAGCTTTATAAGTATCACACTGGTGCCTCGGCTTCATAAATAGCCCTGCTGTGTTGGATCCAGGCAGGTGGGAGGGGTGAGGGAGAGGAAGACAGACAGAAATCACTCTGTAACAATGGCCTCTCCTCTTCTACCCACTTACAATAAGTCTGGCTTTCTTTTAGCTGTATTTTCCTTAGATCCGGGGCATTCCTTCATACATCGACAAATTAAAACTGAACACTTGCGCACACACAACAAAATGCGCTTCTCCTCTGGGACCCTCAGCACACGAGAGTGGAAAACAATGGCCATCTGTAGGCCTCCCTGTTCACCAGCTCATCAGATCCTGACAGATAGAGCCTGTACAGCAATGATGCCAACATTAGATACTTGATATCCATGATTGATGCGTCTCTAAGTATGTGTGAAGAGGTGCCCTGTCGACTTTTTAGTAACCAGGCAAGAAAAGCTATGACAAAATGGGCAATGCTTCAGGAGCTGTCCGGTGCTGAAACCACATAAAGAGCCCACAGGGAGCTTTCCTTTTCCTGAGGATTAACTCAGACAGGAAAACACCAGCATAATGTTAAAACAAACAGCTGTGCGGTGTTTGCCTCTCCTTCAGGGCATTTCAGGGGGTGACTGATAGAGATGTGATCTAATTCGCATCTGCTGACACGTCGCCTGACTATAACAAAGGAGCCATCGCAACCCAACTGGTGAGACAAAGGAAAGGCCAGGAGAGGAAAGGTAGCAGAGAGGAATCCACACCCCCCTCCTCCAATCACTGGAAGATACTCCACTGTGCCCCTGTCATTAATTCAGCAGACAAAAACTGTTACCAGATGTCGTTATTTATTTATAGTATTTAATAGGGAAAATGCTTCCTTTGAATAATACATTTGGTGGGAGAGGGGTGCAGAGCTGGGTTTAGGGAGGGGGGGTGGGGGGTCTTTGATGAATATTCACGAGGTGTGCGTCTGGAGGGATTGTGGTAAACTACCTTTTTTTTTCAGCCTCTGTGCCTCCTGGGCTTTGTCTGCACTGACACTGGCCATGATGGCCCCAGCTGCGCTGCTCATTTGCTTGGCTCTAGCTGGGGCGGCTAGTTCAATATGGCTAATGCCAGACTATTATATCGTTAGCCAAGGCAAAGCTAGCAGCACCCCACTTCAGGCTCTGCTCCATCTGCTTGGCAGTGTCAGGTTGGACGACGCGGAGCTGTCGATCAAGTAGATTGACGTCCTCCGGCGGGCAAAGGTACAGCCTTCATTAAGCCCATGAAACAACCCTGTGACGGGGAGAATGGAGGTGGCGAGTGGAACCTCACAGGCTCTAATGCATGTATGCAGACAAACCTGAACTTCAGACAGTACAAAGAACACAGACACACACTCGATCATTTATACAAACAGAATTGAATATGTGCGTAGGCTGCTGTGAGTGTTTTCACTGCTTAATTGGATCAGGGTTATCTAGGTCTGTAAATTAGTCTCTCTCTACAGGAATCTTCCAGCATCCCTCCCACTCTTTCCACCACGATAGCCAAAAAAGCTGCATCCATTTGTGACAAATACAGTGAGACGTCGGCACTGAACTTTCAGCACACAAAAAAATCCCACTCAATAGTAAATCTCTCTTTTTCCACAGCAGAGTTACGAGGATTAAAGCCATTAGCCAAAGCAGCACAACTGACTCATAGCACCACACACTTCCAACTATAGGATTTGTAGCTGGAGGCCCTCAGCAGTCAAACAGCCCTAACTCGAGCCCAGAGATCCTCCGTACTGATACTGTGCAGTTGCTTGGCTGCTCTCCCTTGTTTCATCTCGAGCCAGGGTGGCTTTGTTTGTTTTAAGCGTAGCAGAAGGTTTATTGTGAGAATATTAATGACTTACATTTGCAAAAATCCCTGTTAAAATTCACAGTTTCCCATTCACTCACTTGGACACTACTCAAGTGCAAAATTGAATTCTGGCCCATTCACGTCTTCCGCTACAAGTGTCTGCACTAAGCGGAGCGCAGCCAGGCAGAAAAGGCACATTATTGAAATATGTGACAACACAACCTTGTGCTAAAAGCAGATAATTCTGTAAAATTCTGCCAGCCTGTTACCTCCTTCTCTTTCTTTCTTTTTCTCTCTTTCTTCCTCCTGCGGTGTGATGACAACATTCCTGAGCTGCTTTTGGCCTTGACCACATTTGGAATGGAGCCACTGAGAAGCAGTGAACCTCTTTCTGAAGGAATATTGTTCATCCATTGTAATGCCTCATCACACAGAAGATGTGAAAATGGGGGCAGTGAACTGGCAATACCACAGAAAGGAACACCTCTTCTGAGAACAATGGCATTAACAGCAGAGCCCGCAACCCAGAGCGAATAGAGCGATAGAGTCCAAGCAGAGCGAGACGAAAGAAAGAAACAGATAAATGGGAGGGGAGAGAGACAGAAAGACAAACACGGAGGCCTTCTACAATATGCATGAGAATGCAAGAGGCAGAGAAGAGCAAAAATATCCAGCAGAATGACTTAAAAGAGGAGTTAAATGTGGAGCCACATCCTATTAGAGCAACAGGAGCTGATATAGTTCACTGACACAATTCAAAAACTGGGCTGACCAGTAGCTCACACATACACATATATAGAAAAAGGAACCCACATGGCTGCTCAAGCAGTGAGAAGGGAACATTTTCTCTACAGTCGGTCACAGAATGAAAATGAAACTTCTGATCTCTGTGGTGTTGCTCTGCATCAGCCAGGAAACAGAAGCTCCTGATCCATCAGCCACTGTGTCTGCACGTTCTGGTCCAGGGCACATTAAGGATCACTGCCAACGCTCAGGCCAAATGCAAGCTCACACATACGTTGGAGGTTGGTAAGGGAAAAATATTAGCGTAAGAAACATCAGTTCTACCAAAGACAGCTTGTAGATAGTGTAGTGCTGGACCTGTGTGTGCAAATACCACACACATAAACTAAGAGCAACACACAATAAGAAGCTACCAGAGAGCAAGAACAGGAGAGAAACTAGTAACCATATCACAAACTGCAACCCTCGCTGCCATCCTCTATCTGACACACTGCCATACGCTTGGAAAATGAAGACAGGCACACAAAGTTTTCTTTTCCACCCTCGCCAACATCCCCAACAACTGCAAGCTGGAGAGGCTGTCGTACTTGGACCCTCCTCCACTTTGATCAGTGAGCAGCCTTGAGGTGCTGCTCTGCGGCGGCAAACTTTCCTCCAACAGGAATAACTGAGAGACCCATTTGAGTGTGAGTGCCATCCGAGATAATGTCTCGGGTTTCCCCTCTCTGGTTTCGCTGACAGCGCTGACAGCCCTGCCTATCGACTTTCACCCGGGCCAACAGCTCCCTCTCTGTCCCTATCTGCCTCACCTGGAGGCTTACAGCGGGGAGACAAGGAGGTTTTTACTACGAGGGGATAGACTGATGGTCACACAGATCTTAACCCTACAGTGACCTTGTTAGACTGAATGTATTGTTAAGTTTCTCAACAGAAGAAGAGGCTATATTTGGAGGTTATATTTAACAGATGCAGCATAGCTGGACAGTCATGACATCATGCAAACCAACAGAAAAATGACAAAAGGACTACACTTTGGCAAGACAATATGTTTCTTATAAAAGCCTTATTTCCTTAAGTCAAGTGATAGGATGAACTTGGTTTTTTAAAAAAAAGCATGAATTGAGAAAAAGATAATAAATAAAAACAAAGGTGTTTTACAAAATCAAACAAATCAAAATATATTTCCAACATTGGATATCATTTCTGAAAATCAGCCTTGTCTAAGCTTGAGCCAAATAAAGTGGGTTGGGTTTTTTTTTGAGTGAATGAACCACACTCTTTATAATAGCCTGTCTTTATAGTACACATATATTTATCATCATTATCTTTGAACAGTATTGACAAGCTTATCTCCAATTCATCACCGACTGTAGTGAACAGAAGCTGTGAAACACCCTTTTTCTTGTATATGTGGGAGTACAATACCGCCAAAATTGACTTTGCATGCTAAAACTGTAGTCAAAATGCCCCCAAAAAAGCAGCTTAAAGAACTCGCCTTCACCTTTCGGGGTCCAGTCCACAGGAATGTAGAGCGATGCAGTCAGTAGCCTTCAAGCAGGAGCGTCGGTCTGATACGGTGCAGGTGGTACAGCGCCACAGAGAAGGAGAGCCGAAGCATCCAACGGCGCGTAAAAAGCCCCTGCAAGAGCGGGTGAAAACGAAGCAGCTGTGAGTGTTGGGGTAATGGGAGGCAGAGACCGGGGAGTCACCGGTATTTTATGCATGCAATGGGTCTCGAGCGGGGTGTCCGCGCTTCTTCCGGAGACGAGCCGGGGCAGCAGCAGCCGATGAGTGGAAGAGCGCCAGAGTGGTGCTCACCTCTCCAGCAGCTGAGCGCTACTGAACAAAAGAGTGCTCCGCAGGCTCTCTATTCAAATAGCAGGAGAGGGGTGGAGGGGGGAGGAGAGGAGGGGGGGGCGGAGGGTTTCTCTTTTCTTTTTTTTTTTTGTCCTCAGGTTGTAAAGACCACAAGTATCTGCACCTAACACCATCTGACACCAAAACTCAATCCAAAAGCGCCTCATCTAACCACATTTTCGGGCTCAATGTGACTGATGATGACCCGCTGGTGTGTCATTGTTTATTCTGAGTGATAAATGATCTGATGTGGGACAAAACACCCACACAGCTATTAGTCCGGATCCCCTGCTGTAATTTATGAGACAGGAAGGGGAGGGAGAGGGGGGGTTTGCTCAGAAAGACGTGATTTGGCATCTCAGCTCAACTGTAGGGCCCATAATCCCGTTTTGCTTTTGTCTGAGAGCTGTAATTAACAACCTCAGGGATAGAATTACCTTGTTTTGGCAGCGTAGCAATGACCTGAGATTTACTTGCAATGGGCTAGCTTAGTCTATCAAATTAGATTAGGCTAATGCTCAAATTGCCGAGGATTTAGTTGGCAGGCTTTAGCAGCAAACCTTGTATCAAAATTTTCACCTGAATGAGAATTTGACCTATATGGCCCACTTGTATGACACTAAGATTAGCTTCCAATTCAGCAGATAGATTTCTTATTTTCTGCAGAAAATCAGAAATAGAATAAATGTTTAAAAAGTCGTAAAGAATTATTCTACATAATATTTAGCCTCTGGCATAATCTAGTCCAGTTTTGACCTGTCTAGGTATAGTGGTTATCAAATCCACATTTGACCTGTCTTAGTGGTGTTTTTGTTGTTGTTTTTGTTTGCTTTATCTGGACCTCGTCTAATGTGGTAAAAAAAAAAAAAAATCAGTGAAATCTACCTCTTATCTGCTTTTTCACAAGTATAAAAATGGTTTAACAAATCTGAAACAATGTTTTAAATAATATTTAGCCTCTCTGGGACAATCCAGTCCAGGTTTGACCTGTCTAAGTATTGTGGTTTTGATCATGACGGGTCTAATGTGGTGTACTTTTGGGGAAAAAAAAAAAAAAAAAAACAACAGTGAAATCTTCCCTTTTTTGCATTGTCACAAATAGAGTATAGGTTTCAAAAATTTGTGTTTTTATTAATCTTGAGCCTCTCTGAGATAATCTAGTCCAGATTTGATCTGTCTGGGTATTGGGGGTTTTGATCTGGACCCAGTCTAATGGCGTCAACATGTGAAAATGGCAGTGAAATCTACCTTTTTTTGCATTTAAGGTTAACATTAAGGTTATTATGGTCCTTGCAGAATGATGCCTATAGTCATTTAAAAAAATGTGCAATAGTGGTGTTGGTATACACTCATATGCAGAGTGAGTGACCCACCGCTTTGTTGCACATGAAGAGTAATGATCCCCCACGAGACGTTGAGCCCCGTGCAGGGAGATTAACGCTTTGTTCAGCAGTTGTATAATTTAAGCAGAGCTCAGGCTGCTTTCATTATATTTTGTTGGTTTAACAAAAAAATACTTTTTTTTTATTATATGCAGAGTATTTTCACCATAAGGCAGCAGTATACTTTTCATGATATGAGAGGGGATGTTGTAATGAAGGACAGTGAATGGGGAAGAAGCAGTGCTTTCCTGCAGCGTCTCAACACTCAAGGAGCTGTCCATGGTGCTGAGCCGTGCAGCAACACTAAAATCAGGAGTGGAAAGCAGGGATAGGGTTACCCGGAATAAATCGAGGCCACGTCACTCCAAGTGCATGGTGAAATTCATCCATCATCTTTCAACTTTTTTTTTGTGTTTTGTTTTTGACATACAAACTGTAAAACACCTCACCCACTATAGGAGACATGACTAGATCAAGGCAACCAATTTGTAATAATGCCATTTGTCATTTAAAAAATCAAACATGAGGAAACATCAATCACTTTTTACAAAACGTGCAGGAGTTGTAGCACAGTTTGTTCCAATTATGGTTGCAAATTGTAAGCACTTTTCTAAATCGATTTAGGTAAAATTAACAATCAATTAATCGATTAATTGTTATATGAATAAAAACATGAAAACTTGTGTCAAGCAATACTAACTGTATTTTTCCTCAATTAAAGCTCACAGCAGTACATTGCATATACTTCGACTGTAATGCAGAGCCTATCAATTAATCGATTAAACTTCACATTCTCTATGAAATACTTAACAACCAACTGATTATCGATTATTGTTATCATCCCCATTTCCAATATTATATTATTGATTGATCATGCACACATCATACCAGTGCCCATGCAGCCTGAATGGATTTATGAGACACCAAAAGTACCACATCATTGATGGATTACTGAACAGGTGTACTGGCACAGACCCAGGGGCCCAAAGTATCAGGGGGCCCAAAGTATCAGGGGGCCCCTTGGCCTTCATCTGCAAAGTCACTCAAACCGATCAAAACCACAGCCACAAAGAAGATCAAAGAAACTTCAAAGAGACACAAAATAAATACAAAAAGGAGGTTAAAATGAAAAAAAAGAGGAAAAACGAACATAAAGTCTGTTTCTTGCTCTTCTGTTGGAGAGGTGGTGGGGCCTTTTGCATAGCTGTGCCGGGGGGCCCATTGTCTCATAATGTTAAATGGACCTGCACCTTTATAGCATTTTTCTAGTCATTTGACCACTTAAAGCGCTTTCACACTACAAGTCACATTCACACATACATTCACACACTGGCGGCTGAGGCTACAGCACAAGGTGCCACCATTCATACACAATCACACACTGATGGAACAGCCACCAGGAACAATTTGGGGTTCACTATCTTGCTCAAGGATACTTTGACATGTTGACTGGAGGAGCCGGGGATCAAACCATCAACCTTGCAATTAGAGGACAACCTGCACGATCACCTGAGCCACAGCCATAATCCCCCCATGTACCAGACTGGTAAAGATTTGTCAGACAACAACAGATCTTCTTACACATATGACGCCACCAGAGAACTTTGTCCTCTGTCTGCAAATGAAATCCGCCAAAAAATTTTCCCTTTCTGACATATCTCAACTAAACTTTTTAATTTTCACCCAACCAGAAGAACCCATCAGAAATGAAGGATGTTACTAAAAAAGTGTTGCCTAAGATATCGTAATACAATGAGCTATAACACTTTAAATTGTCTTGTTTCTTCAATCTCACCCAGATCACATAATAAACAAAGCCTTTTCTTTCCTGTGAGACACTTAAACCAGCCTGTTTTTACAGCTAACGCTTAAGTGCCTGAACATAACACATCTCACACAGAAATCTTTGACTCTGACATGTCACAATGAAGGAGGGTTTCAGTTTCTGAAAGTGCAGCAAGGAGGACCCAAGATGACAAGTCCTGATGATTGTGGTCCTCTGAATTTTTTAGCAGATCCAAATGTCCTTTAGACCTGGTACATGGTACTGTATATCACAAACTGTTTAAAGGGAGATATTTGCACATGAATTAACTCAAGCGCTGGTGTATTGGAAAATGTTTAGTATGTATGGAAATGTTTATTAAACATTGTTAATTATTGTTAAATACTCTTTACAAAGGTCCACAGGGACTGAAACAGTATATCCAGTAAATACTGATGCTGAGAACGAGCAGTGTGTAGGATCTTCATATTCCTATGTGAAGTAGCTCAATAAAATAAAAGCCAGATCTTCCTTTTCTAAGATGTTAAAAAAACAAGAAAGGGTTAAAAGTGATCAAAAATAATCATGGAGTGGAATTTAAAAAGTAGATGATGTAGATCTCATCTGGAGCTGCAACAATTAGTCGACTTATTGATTAAAAGATTCACAGAAAAATAACTGCCAACTATTTTGATAAACGATTAATCATTAAAGTAATATTTAATGCAAAAATGGCAGAAAATGCTGTTTTTAGCCTCTAAAATTTGAGTTCCTGCTGATCTCTGTTTTGAACTGAACATCTTTGACATGTTAAGACATCATCTTAGATCTTGAGAAACTGGGATGGACATTTTTCACAATTTTCTGACATTTCATAGACCAAACGATTAATAGAGAAAATAATCAGCAGATTAACTGATAATGAAAATAATCATTAGTTGCAGCCCTGACCACATCTGACATTCGCCATTATGTAAACGCGATGCTGACAAAGTATACTTTGAAACTGAAACTTTGTTTAAAGCTGTCAGCATGTTCTGACGCCCTCAGGTCCTCCAGCTGGCTGCTGTAGAGGGGATGATCACTGCACTAAAAAGCCTCCTTAACACTGGTATTTGTCCTGGCCCAGAAAATAGCAAAAATGACAAATAACGGAGACATCTAGACAAGACTTATCCTACAAGCACGGGTACTATGTGTTCAGGTGCTGGTCCCCTTAGTTATTTTTAGAAAACGAGCAGCTTTTTAAAGTATATTATAAAAATAAGAGCAAATAAAGCGACTTTAAAACAGGTTTAATGTATTCTCTTCTTCAGGCCACAGTCAGCACTTGAAATGCTGCGTTTTATATGGTATGCAGTTTATTCAAAGCTTTCTTTGTTAGAGCAAAAAAGGAGACCATTAGTGGAACCTGGTAAAGTTAAAAGCATGCTTAAGTTATTCAGTGACTGACCGTGAGAAAAAATTCCTGTTTCTAAGAGAGCACAAGCCGGTTTAAGGATGCAAATTCAGATTAGGATAAAAATCATACTGTGACATTAAACGCTGCCTGTACAAAGCAGTGCTACAGCTCATAAGCCTGTTCTTGAGCATCAAAGTGAACTTACTCCCCATAAAATAAGCCCAAACACAAACTAAGGATACCGTTGGCCAGCCACAGTGTGACGTACCTGACAGTATAAGCACACAGCGCTGTACAGTAGAGCGGTGTCACAGAATATCATTTGATTTAAGATGAGATGAGAAAACATGAGACGTGACTTTTGATGATCACTGTCGGGAGAAGACTTTCAAAGACGCAAGTCATCACTTTGTGCAAATCATCTGATGTTTTCAGACACTTCATTGATGGCGTAATTGCTGTGCGGCGGGGACAGCTGAAGTCCTCCTCCTGTTCAAAGCGGCGCATGAGAGTTACACTCAAACTAATGTTGGCTGCATGCTTGAAACTGACTTCGGCATTAAAGAATAGTTGAAGCCAGACAGGCTCTCCAGTGGGCTTGACACCAAAAGGACTGCAGCGCCACAAACCCTAAGCTCGTGCTTATCAGATCTCTCCACACACAGACGCTTCAAAAGGGCAAGGCCTTTTGAAGATGATGGTGATGGCGATAGTAGATATGATGATGAAGAATACTGAGACAGAGCTTCCTTTCTCTCTACTTCTTGTTCTTACTCTTTTACCTCTCTGCTTCTCCACTTCCCAGAATGACCAGAAGGCAATCAAACTACAAACAAGAGAGTAAACAAAGAAACGGCTTATATCGATCCCTGGGCTTTATAGCTCTGGGTAAATGTGTTTATCTTGTGTAGCCACTACATTATACTTAGATTAAATACATATTTGATGTGGTGGCTAGAGCTATAAGCAATGCTTGGAAGCATCCTCTGGCAAGAGTTTATTACATTTTGTTAATACCTTAATTAGGCAAACCATGAGAGAAATTAATCCCTAGAGATTTGGCTTCGTAAAATACTGTCCAGCCACCCCTGAAACCCAGCGGAATAATTAGGCACAGCAGAGGAATGTGTTTCTCCCTGAGCGGATTTTGGAATAAAGTTTACTCCTACCTCCTCGTTGGAGGCTTTTGTTTTCACAAAGATTCAATTCTGAAGGCGTAACAATCAAAAAAGCCCAAATCAGCTTGAATGACAACAATAGAGCGCTCCACATCCAGAGTAACTCAATGAAAATACCTTAAGATGCACAATGTGGGCGAAGATCGTTAATGTATGAGAACAAAATCATCAAGACAATGTGCGACAAAGCCATAACATTCAGTTATAATAAACATAAGATATATTTGTTATTGTATATTGGCTGCCGCTTGTTTTATGTCTTTGAAGGAGTAGAAATGAATGAAAAGGTCAGCAGACATGCAGACGCCCAGGCAGACTTCTGCTGTTCAAGCTTTATATTTACTTTGTTTTTCAGTCTCTAAAGCTCCGTCTTCTCTGCGGCCTCAATTAAACATAACAAATGTGTGACCCAGACCCTGACCCAGAGTGCAAGATAACCCAATGAATGAGCTTTATCTTTAAAACAATTAGTTGAAAGCACAAATGACTCAATGTGACTACAAATCAAAGAGCATATAAACTGCAAAGCTCTTCGAGAATATAATCAACTTGATATTAACACCATTAAAAGTCTACAGATGTGCTAGTAGCTCTGTGAGGTTGAAGCACAGACTATATAAAGAGATGGATGACATTAGAGTCCCCCAAAACATCACCCCCCCTAAATGGTTGGCAGCATAAACTAAGAAAAATCATATCAAAGATGGTTTCTGACATTTAAAATAGTTCTCATCACCCTGATGTATGTAAGTGTTTTTTTGTCATTTAAATTAGTTATTTAATGCTATAAAAAAAAAAGGGACATCAGAATTGACAGTTATGTGTCCCAATTGGTGTGCTCGCCTTCAATGGCACTGCCCCCGATTTGTTGGACGTGTGTATGGTTGGAAACTTAATACAGCTAAGATCTCTAATAATAATACATCTTTTTTATAAGCGCCTTTCTCAGCACTCAAGGACACTTCACAGAGATAAAACAATTACAATAAAACAACAGATAAAAGCTACACAGAGTATAAAATGGAACAATGCAATTACACAGAGTAAGCAATCTTGAACAGGTGAGTTTTGAGTCTAGATTTGAAGAGCGGAAGAGATTTAATGTTTTGGATGTCCGGTGGGAGTGAGTCCCAGAGTTGTGCTGAGGCAGGTGGGGGGCACAGTGAGGTGGATGGAGGAGGAGGATCTAAGGGAGCGGGAGGAGATGGCGATGTGGAGGAGATCTGGCAGGTAAGGAGGTGCAAGGCTGTGGATGGCCTTGAGTGCATACAGGAGGATTTTGAATTCTGTTCTGAATTTATCCGGGAGCCAGTGGAGCTGCTGTAGGATCGGGGTGATGTGGTGAAATGAGGGGGGTTTTGGGGATGATGCGAGCGGCTGAATTCTGGACTAGTTGAAGCTTATGCAGGGATTTGTGAAGGAGGCCGAGGTGACGAGGTCGTGAACAAGGATAGAAGTAGAATGCAGAGTGACAGAGGGGCGGAGACGATTAATGTTACGTAGATGGAAATACGCAGTCCGGGTAATATTATGTATGTGGGATTGAAACAGTGAGCTATCGAGGATGACACCCATACCCAGACTCTACCGACCAGACTCCAAATAATGTCAAGAGCGCAAGAAAGCATGAGCCATATCCGGGATATTTGCCCTCATTTTTGTACAGTGGGAGAAAGTGGAGATGTGTCGTCCATCTTTATATACAGTCTATTGGTTAAAGTTAGGAACAGCTTTGCTTTGTGCAAAAGGCTAACATCAGCATGCTTACAATGACAATGCTAACATATTGATGTCTGGCAGATATACTATGAAAAAAAAAATAAGGTTTTGTGTTCCAGTGTGCTTAAAAATTGCCAATTAGCCCTAGAGAAAGCTGAGTTTGTTGGAAATGTCATTACTTTTGCAGATATTTGGTCATCAGCGAAAGCAGTGGTTTAGCAGAGGGTTTATGCAGGTACACGGCGTACACCCACCTCTTTTTCTAACTGTTTACAAAAAGCATTTGGAATAACAGGACAGTATACCCTCTTAAAGTAGTACACCCACCTCAACAACTACCATTACACTACTGAAGGAAAGTATTGAACAAGTTAAAATTTTGACCTTATGATGATGCTGAAGGAAAGGTTAAAGTGAGAGTTTGGGATTTTATGAGATACTTATGTACAGTCAATGTTTTACATACAGTTGCTGGCGGTCTGCACACTTCTGGTTTGCAGGAACAGATGGGACGCACACCCCGCAGGGGTTGATATCAAAACGCGTTTTAGCCATTTAAAAAAAAAAAACCAACATAAAAAATACAGTATCCGTCTAATTGGAAGCTGTATTAAGAGTTCTCACATGGTGTGGGATTGCATAACAGCTGTTAAAAGCACTTTCTGACCCAAACAGCTGACCGGCGGGGGATGAGAAATGTAGTGTCGAAGGAAAAGGCTGTATGACCGAAAGGTAAAGTGGTGAAAATACTCTGATTATAGCGTCCACTTAGACTGATATTGATTTTTTTTTAGGTTGGCCTGTTTTAAAGAGCCATTTTGACATTAACCCCTGTGTGGTGCGAATCCTGTCTGTTTCTGCAAAGCGCGCTGATCGCCAGCTACTGTATGTGATGTACATATCTCATACAGCCACACTTCAAAAATCCAGTCTCGGTATCAGATTCTATGACAATCCATCCAAAATTTGTCAAGACATTTCACTCAAAACCACAAATTCGTACCTGATTAAGGCCATTCCCTTTCACTAAACTCAAAAAAGAATGAGGTACTTATATTTTACTGACTTAAACACTCAAATTACAAACATACTAGGTTAAAACTCCCATCTTATTACTCCGCAGTCTAGAAACCTTGGTGTGTTATTTGACAGCAACCTCACTTTGAACAGCCACATCAAATCCGTCATACAGTCATGCTTTTTACAACTTAGGAAAAATTCTAAAATTAAGCCATTTCTGTCTAATAAAAAGCTTTAAACCGTCATTCAGGCTTTTGTTTAATCACAGCTAGATTATGTCAGCTCCCTTTTTTCCATCTTCAATAAAAAGTCTCTGTCCTCCCTACGATGAATCCAAAATGAGAACACATCACACCTGTCCTGACATTTTTGCACTGGCTGCCTATTAGTTTTTAAGGTGGATTTTAAAATTGTACTTATAACTTTTAAAGCCTGACATTTTAAACCCCCATCTGCCATCACATTCCCTGAGGTACTCCAATGCTGCTCTCCTGGTGGCTCCTAAATCTAGACACAAAAACAAAGGTGACAAATTGTTTGCCATCATGGTCTCCAGACTTTGGAAAAAACCTTCCAGAGGAGGTTAGGATGGCTCCATCTATCACAACATTTGAGACTGTTCTTAAAGCCTTTCATAAACTTTGTTTTGGAAACTAACATATACATAGTTTACTATCATTATTATATTGTAATTAAGTAAAGGGATCACAGCAAAGTCATTAGGATGCATCCTCTGGGGACTGTGAATATCTGTACCAAACTTTATGGTAATCCATTCAATAGGTGTGGAGGTATTTTAGTAAGAATAAAAAATGTCAACCTCCTGGTGGCAATAGAGGAAAGGTAAAGGGATCACTAACATCACTAAGAATAATCACCTGGGGATCATGACTATCTCTACCAAGATTCATGGTTATCCAATCATTAGGTACAAGGCAGATTCATTAAATTAAAATTTGTTGTTAAATCCTGCTACATCTTGTGGAGTCGAGGGAGGAGCTCAGGATTCTCACAGCCTGGGAAACGAAGCTGTTTCGTGGACTGGTGGTACAGCAGTCTATACTTAGCACGATAAACAGTCAATAGATGTGTTGGTCAAGATACGTAGAGATATTTAGTAAGAACCAAAAAAAGGTCAACCTCATTGTGGCATTAGATGAAAAGTCGGCTAATCAGCAAGGCAGAATTCATCCTCTTGGACCGTCTGGACCAAAGTGGTGCCCCGACCAACAATTACCTCCCATTGCATTGAGTTTAAATTTGTTACAGAATACAAAAACATCTGCTCCAGTCAACCAAAGCACTCTACTGCTCCTAATTACTCAGAGAAATCCTTGCATTTTGGGAGAAAAAAAATTGTATTAAGTTACATAACCATCCTGAAGAACTGATGCTAATCGTTTGAAGGGTAGAATACAGACTCACAACATCTGCCTTCATTTATAGGAAGCTGAAATTGATGCGCATCCAGGCTGGGTAAACAAACAAAATAAATGGTGGGCGAGTATTTAAATACATTTGTACACGTTAGAGAGAGGCTGAAAGATCCTCACTGAGTGGATTCCACTTCTTGATTCATTTTTCCAGCAATAAAACACACACACTGGCAACCCTGCACAGCTAACCATTTCTTTATGCACATGATGTGGCCTTAAGCTTATTCTGTGTTTGTACTTGTGATTTTCTCTGGGTGGTTTTCCTGCTGAGTACCAAACAAGGTCAATGAAAAAAGCAATAACACCAGCTTAAACACAGCAACAGAGAGAGAACATTAAGACAGGAATCATTTCAGCACGGCCTGCTTCAAGAAAAGTGTCAATGAAATCGATAATTATACTAAAATAGGTGATTGGTTTGTCACTTATTGCAACATTACACACCCCAGTGCAGGTAGAATAAGGTCCAACTCAGTGAGCATTTACAACAATGCAGGAAAAGGATTTTGGGCTCTGCCAATAATTGTAGCCATTTAGTTGTTTTGTTTTTTTTCAATTGATTGCTGGCTTTGTCGATTCCCAGGTGAGTTTTCGTAGTTAGCAGCATTTGTAAGCAACTCAACTGAGGGAGGGAATAAGAGCGCATAAAAACAGTGCATGTGTGCGTGACAAAGGGCAGGTCCAGAAAAAATGTCAATGAAATCACTAATTATACTAAAATATGTGATAGTTAGTCATTCTTATTGCAATATTATACACCCAAATGCAAGTTGAATAAGGTCCAACTCAGTGAGCATTTACAACAATGCAGGAAAAGGATTTTGGTCTCTGCCAATAATTGTAGCTGTTTAGTTGTTGTTGTTTTTTTTGTTTTGTTTTTTAAATTAATTGTTGGCTTTGTCAGTTCCCAGGAGAGTTTCATAGTTAGCAACACTGGTGAGCAACTCAACTGAAGGAGAGAATAAAACGGATAAAAACAGTACGTGTGTGTGAGACAAAGGGCAGCTTCAAGAAAAAATGTCATGAAATCGATAATTATACTAAATTAGGTGATTAGTTTGTCACTCTTATTGCAACATTACACAACCCAGTGCAGGCTGAATGAGGTCCAACTCAGTGAGCATTTACAACAATGCAGGAAAATGATTCTGGGCTCTGCCAATAATTGTAGGCTTTATTTGTTGTTTTTAATAAATTGTTGGCTTTGTCGATTCCTTCGAGAGCCTCGTGGTTAGCAACAACAGTGAGCAACTCAACAGAGGGAGGGAATATGAGTACGTACAAACAGTGTGTGTGTGTGTGTGTGTGTGTGTGACGAAGGGAGGAAAATGTTAGTGTCGTATGTGGGGGTCATTCGTCGTGCCAATCCAGACTCTGCAGCTCATTGTCCCAGAAATAAGTGACTAAAGCACTAAAAGGCAATCAACAAACTGCACTCAGCCATTTTCCGGCTTGAAGGGTTAAATTACCTAATGATGAAAATGAGAGAGAAGGATATAATAGGGGTAGATAGTGAAGGACAGAAGGATGCAGACAAAGAGTGGGGGAGACGCTGGTGGGGTGTTGAGACAACGGCACCAGGAGGGCTGTGAAGCCCTGTGTAAAAAAGAAGAGTCAGCAGACCAGAGAAGCCGTAAATGAGGGAGTAATGAAGCCGTGCAGGTGGGGGCAGGTGATCTATAATGAATGAAGCTGAGAGGGGAGGAGACAAGAGGCTGTTAGCTGGGGCTTGATTGGGCTATAATAAAGAGATGACCAATCAGAGAGTCCCCTGTCTGACCTGGTGGAGAGGCACAGAGCAGAGATGGTTTGGCTTCATGTTTAATGATGTTCCCAGGCAGGGTATGAGTGTAACACGATGCAGGGATGCATTAAAACGGATCTAAAATAGTGGCTATTGGTGAAAGAGAGAATTAATATCCAGCTTTTTCCAACCAAAACAGTTTATAACAATATCATACTAATGAGTTTTTGTTGGGGTCTTAGTATAAATATACAGGGGTGAAGATAATGCAATTCAGCACTGCATAGTGCAGCCTTAGATCCAAATCTTTCTGTTGGCTCAGTTTTGTTTTTGTACCGACTTTCGATGGCTATACCCGGCTAGTGAACTCATAGTAAATGTAAGTCATAAGTCGCAGAGATTGGGAACACACATACAATTTTATGAGGTGGTCATAAGGCCTGAAACTACCACATCAACAGCAGAAATCAAAAGGACAATCTTTGGTGCAAATTACTCTGATACTTTGTTGTACGTGATGAACATTATTTGCGTTCTTTACTGATTTTTGGACTTAATTTTTTTCACTCAAATAATATATAACATGTTTTCAGGAAAATATGATTAGGGATACTATCTAAATGTCTGTCTCTTCTGCAGCATGCATGGGTGCAGTTGCTTTGGCTCTCTTGTGCAATAACATGCTTTCTTTAGTGCAATAACAAAAGGTAGTTTCTTGTGTTTCAAGTGTGCAATTAGTAAAGAAACTCTGGGGAGTGACGTGAAACTTCATATTTTGCTTCACCGTGTGCCAAGCTGATGTTATCTTGCAGCCTTATCAAAGCAATTACATGCTAATGAGGCTTAATAGCATCAGTCATACCGCGGTGATGGTGGCCTCCACGCAACAAAAGAATTACAAATACACATTTCTATAAAACATCAGGTAAGGAGTTTTCAAATGTATTTAAGAGTGCTGCTGAAACACTTTGATCAACACTGACAGATACCATAAGTGACACACTTATTGCTGCAGACAAACCTCAATTTCAAACAACAGCCGTGAGCAGAGAGACAATATCACGATCAAAGGCTGCGTCCTGAGGCCCGGTTGTATTACAAACTAAAGCACAAGATGTTTAGCTTCAACATCTCCGTCAGCACTGACACCAGAGACCCCTTCATCTATTGAGAACAGCATATCCTCGCTCTGTTTCATTTCTGTCCACCTCTACACTCTGTGCTATCATCTCACTGTTTAAAAGGTGCCTTGTCGCACAAACAAGCAGAGGGAGCGGGACCTCCTCATCCTCCAGCACACAGCCTTCAAATGCACAGGTGCTGACTGTTACAATAAAACAGTAAAGAGGACGGTTCGCTGAAAAAGCCAGCTGTAAATGTGTCTGTCACGGTCCACAGGGCTGGGAACCCAGGAAGCTTGGTGATAAGACGTTGACAAGATCCGACTCCAGCGTTGCAGTTTTCTCACAGAATATCAGCAAACTCGGGTCTTATTTGCATAAGTGTCGCCTGCTGCCCAAAATGAAACTACTTTAGGATTTAATATATGTATGATCAGTGGACATTTTCCTGCATTTGGTTGTGCAAATTGTTTTTTGAAGGGATTGCAAAGTAGCAGCTGTTGTTATTGAAGTGAAGTTATCTAAGCAGTTTGCATATTTGAGTCCATTAACTACAAATCGCATATGTTTTACATCACTGCCGACCAGATTCTAAGTATTTTTTAGACTGATTTCTCTTATTTAAGTTGATCAGTTTCAATTAATTTTAATGCGCATTTTTTTTTTTTTACCAGGAATGAAATAATGGAAGCCACCATTGCACTTCGACAATGTAAAAATAAACTCGACTGTAGTTTCCCTCAGCTCTACAGAGCATTTTAGCATCTTTCAGCTTATTGTGTCAGTTTTTGTTTCAGTTTTATGGCACATAACTTCACCATTTTAGTTCACTTTCATCATTTCATCGACCACTTCCAAGCCAAAGATTTCTCTACGCAGTTGCTGGAGACTAAAACAAGGCTAAAGAGAGAGTAAATACTGAATTTACATTTGTCAGGTGACCTGAAATACACCTCAAAATGAATTTCAATGTTGCTCAAAGTCTGCTGGATGTGTCGATAAGCAACTGTTTATGAATTACAAAAACTTCATTGTCCGCAAATGTGAAAATTTGACCTCAGTTACATCATAAAATATATAAAAGACATGCCCTGAAAACATAAAATAAAAAAACGACAACAATACATTCCATGTAAAAAGTATAAAAGTAGGTCTCAGTAATACACACTTAAGCAAATATAATTTACAATAAATAAATATTAATGTAGCATTATCATGCTGTGCCAAAAACCTAGAGCAAAGTCTCAGAAACACTACCTAGTACCCCAGGTACTACTCACCATATCATTTATCACTGTATCTTCTAGACTTTTAAAATGTTATCAGACTAAATGGATCAAACCCAGATAGTGAAACATAGAGATAGACTCATGTTGCAGGGTTGTAATGCTCAAAATAAAAATACAACTCTTTTTTTCAATGGTAAAAAAAAATCTTTTTGGGCCCAATGGCACCACAGAACCGATTCGGGAATTGTAATCCCACTGTTTGGCCACTGTGAAGATTGGTGCACGTCCTGGGTGTTTGGTCTTACCAATTAGCTAATCGCTGGCATTCTGCACTGCGCTCATACAGCAGCACCGCTGATATCTGGATGATGGTGTCAAAGAAACCTAGCCCCCATCCACAAGTTTCCTCCTAGGTTAACACCATTAGCTTTGTCTGCACTTTTGCGTTTGTTATCTCTGGTTATTCAGTTAGCACTGTAAACTGCCAGGCTCCAGCTGAACCAAATCCATTTGAGAAACGGGTGCAGACCGTCCCACCCCTGATATGCTCTGAATGCCACATAAAGCTCATTTAAGGCCAATATGTGGAAAGACACTGTAGCAAACAGCAATGCACCTGCACAGTAGTTTGCATTTCAGGTAATTACCAAATTTGCATAATTCTTTCAACAACTTTCCCATTTCCCTATTTGCAGGTTTGATTACTGACAACAGAGCTAATGAATGCAGTGCCTTTTAGTAGCTGATTATCAAATCTTGAATGTCAGAATTTCCCAAAAAGCACCACCAAGATTTTTAAAGTGGTCCATGCTCCCAAATGAATAACTACACAAAAATAATCAGAGTGTGACTAGAAAAAAAAGGTGCGCGTGACTTAATGTTCACTGTGATGGATTGCCTATCTCGAGCAGTTTCTCAAGTTTTAAGTCTAATTTACACAGCGTGCCGAAATGAGGGGAGACAAGGCTGGAAAAGCTGGAAAGCAGGAGATCAAAGTAATGGTTTAGAAAATGGCCAGCAGTAATGTTAAGTATACATGATTTGCATTTAATGGGCCAAAATGTGCAAAACCGCCGGAAAGGTACCATAGTTTTAAACTTTTATATTTTATTATCATAAAAAATCTAGAGGTAGGATTGTTTCTAACACTGAAACAAAGCCTCACTGAGCCACCCTGAAAACAGTGAGTGAGAGTAACACCATGTCTTTTAATAGAGCCAACTCCTTTTCCACAGTCAGTCAACAGCACTCCTGTTGCCCTGTTATAAATCAACATAATGAGGCATAAATCAGCATTAATTAGCATATGGGTTACGGGCACACAGTAAGATACATAATTGCACATGACATATATTCTCCATTATCGACTCGTGCAGAGTAGCAGCAATCACCACCTCATCTCTCCCTCTGCCTCTCGCCAGCTCATCATTATTGGCAATCAGTGTACTGTGCAACTTCTACAAATCGCCAGCGCAGAGCGCCAGACCGGCAATGCCCGCCACAGTTTCATACTGCAGGAGACTCATCCACAAACACGACAATGGCTGTGATGAGGTACAGGGCAGGAACGTGATGACAGGGAAAGAAATGGCAGAGATAAGGAAGTCAACATCTGACTGTATTTAGCATTGTACTGAAAAGGCTGGATGTAGTACAGTTAGAGTCTAATGGAAAAACAGTGGCACAGAATCAAATTTACCTTTTTCAATTTTTTGTTGCTATTGTTCTTCTTTTCAACACATGATGACTATAATTATTATTATTTTATTATTGTTGTTGTATCATCACTACTATTATTATTATTAGTACTAGTAGTAGTAGTAGTAGTAGTAGCAGTAGTACTAGCTTAATGTTTTTTTTATATTTCCTTACAATTTAACAATTATGCTAGTTATATATATATTTATATATATATATATTTATATTTATTTATTTATTTATATATATATATATATATATATATATATATATATATATATATATATATATATATACATATACTTTTTTTTTTTTATTTAAGTAATAATTTTTTTTAAAAATCTAAAAGCACAGAATATTAAGTTAAACAGACAGAAAAATTAAATAAAAACAGTTTTTGGCATTATAAAAGGTACATTTCACTAAAATGCTTCAGTCAGCTGTAGTATGTTCCTCTAACATCTGTCTTTCCTACTTTCTCTTTCTCTTTTATCCATTGTTTCTCGCCAGTGCTCTCTTCACCCAAATCCCGCCTTATCTACCCCCACTCCCCAGAGAGAGCTCTAATCCAGGGGGGCGTTTCGAGTGTCGCCAGTCAACAAGGAAGCAGTTCTGTCGGTGACGCTCGGCTGCTGGACGGCAAACACACAACCCGTAGAGGCCCAGCAGTGATCTGTCTGCTGAAGCGTCTCCAAACGCCTCTCTCAGTCTGCCACTCGGCATAATCAAGCCTCCAAACGCAGCACACCGTCCCTGCACCCCCTGGCGTGGCTTTATCTGAAAAGACAGCATGTGTAGATAGACTGGCGCGGGGAACAATTTGTACAATCAGGGGCCAAAAAAAGAGTGGATATATTTCAGCCCAGAGGCCTGCTGTCCAGCTGTAGGGCCCCTCATTCATTTGGGATTGGGAGGCGGTTGGCTCTATTCATCTGTTCACTTCAGACTCTATAATTACCTCGTGCATATCATTTCGCTCCTGCCCTCTTTTTCCACTTCTCTTGCATCACTCTGTACTTTTCTCTGACCTCCAGCGATTCCTGCTACTATTTTGTTTCCTACTGAACATAAATTAACTTAGAGGACACAGAGTCAACCAGCACTTGTTGTTAAAATATGTAGGGCTGCCCCCCGAAAGTCTAAGATTCAAATCATCAGTCAGAGATCCCCAGTTGACTGAGACTGCTTCAAGTCTTTCTTTTTTTTTGCTAGTCAGTGTGTTGTGAAGTCTGCTTCTGGGGATGTTTTGGTCCCCTGATTTTGCTGCAGAGTAAGTGCTCCTTACTTTCAAACAACTCTTTGGAGCAGAGAGCTGTGGACATGCAGGCAGCAGCACAGAGGGGGAGAAAGGAGAAAGCTCTGCATAGAAGTGGTGAATTTACAGCTCACAACAACTTAATACGACAAAGTCTCTGGCTTTTGTTTCATATCTATTGTTGGCAAATTATGTTTTTGCACATTTATGAGTCATCGTTAGCGCCATTAGCTTGTTTACTATATTATGTAAATTCTGCTGTCTGAATGAACATCCCACTGAGCCTGTTTAAACTTAAAAACTATACGGAGAACAAAACCAATCGTCAAATATTCATATTGAACAGCAGAAACAATTTAACTAGTATAATTGTTAGTTGGGTACAGTCCTCAAATATGATGATATGATGATGCATGCACTGTAAATAATCTTTTAAAAATACAGAATTTTATGTTTACTTATCCCTTTACTTTTCCCAATAAACACATTTTCCTGTACAGTCAAAGTTATCGAACTGCACTGATAACCAGCATCCCAAGCTGCACATTATGTAAAACCAAATGACAGTGCTCCATTAGTTTCCATAGAGAGAAGCAGGCGAAATAATCACAGCTTCCTATGCATATTTTAGCATGAAAAGCATGCCTGGGGCCATTTGAATTTTCTTCTTCTTCATGTTGATCTTTCTTATGTCTTCTGGAGTCAAACCGAAACAAAAGCGCAGCCAAACTGCCTTTTTATGGTGATGCTACTGTTAAAGAAATGGTGATCATGCTGCTACAGTAACAGATGATGTCAGAAGTCATATGCATCTGCACCAACGATGGCATTTGGAAGTAAAGACATCTGCTAAAATGAGCTGTTTATGCACAATTACAGAAAAACTTCCTCTGATCTTTAAAGTATGTTATGTAAGTATGACTCAAACAGGATATTGTGAACACAAAAAAATCCACGTCAAACAGCAGTTTGGGGGCAAACATGCAGCCTTTTTTGCATTCTTTCAGAGCGTTTCTTCTGTCTATTCATGACATTTCTAATAAAGGTGACTGTGCTCGCTTGCACCAGTATTGCATGTCATTGTTATTCAGCTCTTGTATCTTCCTCTGTGGTGTCATCTTTTTAACTGGGAAAATATTCAATCCTGCAAGTCAATGTGACCCCAACTGGTGCACAAAATGTCCTGTATTTCTTTTGTCTTCAATACTAAGCCAAAACTGAAGCCAAAATTAATATAAAACAACAACAATTAATACAAAATGTCCAAAGTTGACAAGGCCATCACGTTACTGTCGTGCCCCAATAAATGTGCTCACACCAACACATGGAGAGAGCCTACTGGTGGTGTCTACCAGAATCTCTATTTAAATAATGGGCCGAGCTGAGCAGAAGTCGTGTCCATATGGTCGCCTCCAGCTTTTCCTCCCTTAATGATCTCATCGGAGAATAAATATCAGACGCTCGCAGGGGGAGAGTTCTGGAGATAGAGCTGTGTATACTTTCTTAGGGAGGGATTTATGCCACCGTGGAGCTCACAGGTTCAATAGACACCTTCAGGAAAACAGGTGTAAACCGCTTTAGTAAACAACCACTCAAAACATTAACAACATTTTGTCCAGAAACCTGTGCATATATACCCATCAATTGAGGTTTTTGAATGACTATATTTTACTGTCTTTCTCACATACACACAGTTTAGGTACCTCATCCCACATCTTCAGAGGTGACATTTGTTAGAGATGTTCCTTTTTCATGCACCTTTTTCCAACCTGTCAGCACCCCTTATACACAACCTGTGAAACCCTTTGAGCCTGAGTCTGACGTCTTGTATATGTGAAGATCTGAGAGTGTTGACAGTTAAATTTCTGTGACTGATGTGGCTGGTTGCAAGGTTTGTTTTGTTTTTTTTGTTTTTTTTTTATACTATGTGCCTGGAGTATTAAATGTACTGCTAATAGCATTATAACACTGTCCCTTGGAGCATATGTGCCACATATTTTTGAAAACTGTTAAGAAAATGCCTTTAAAACACTCCTTGACTTATTCTAAATTATTATTAAAAATCAGAAATAAAACTTCAAGGCACTCTCTTGAAATGTTAAAATGCCTTTATTTCTACAGTAATGATGAACCTCAAAAACACACACCTTCGCGTTTCGGCATGCAAGCCTTTGTCAGGGAGTCAAACAAAGGCTTGTATGCCGAAACGCATAGGAGTGTGTTTTTAGGGTCCATTATTAAGAGGTTACAGAAGTAATATTTTTTAAGCCCTTTCCCTAGATTGTTTCATTGATTTTCTTTTCTTTTTTTTTTTTTACTTTTGATTTTGACCTTTGATTTTTTATTCATTTATCTTTTTATCTATTTTGTATTTATTTATATATTTATTTTTACAAATTTTCAGGTAATTTTTTAGTACTTTTTACAAATTTTTTTTTACTAAAATTTACTGCAAATGTTATAGGGTTAAAAACATGAAAGCCCTAACTCATTTAATTCAGCCAGAGACTTTAGCATCAAGGAGTTTCTTCAGATACTTCAAATTAAGGGACTATTTTATGAAAAGTGAAGAATGACCTCCGCATATAAATTTCATAATTAAACTTATCATGGATGAACACAGCCAGGGTAAACCTTTGATCACCTGAGCCTTTTAGTAAACAGAGGAAGCCCAAGGCTACACATTAAAAAACAAATGGAAATCAAAGCTAAATATTGAAATTATACGCAAAAAACGGTACAAAATGTATATAAACCAAGTGTAGAGAAATTCTTACAGCTTAGATGCAAAACAGACAACAGTTAACAATCCAAAAACCATTTCAGAGACTCTGTGGCAACCTGGAGGCAAACTACAGTACACTCATGTTTAAACTAAAGGCAATCTGGGGCAATGTAAATGCAACCATAAAAGCTATTATGGGTAGTGATGCACCTTAGGAACCTTGTAAACAAAAAGAGGCAGAGACCATCACCTGGCAGAGAGCCAACAAAAAGGCTATAAGATGAAAATAGTTATGGAAAATGGCTTAATAACTTTCTGGAAATTATTATAATGGAAGTTTAACCTCTATTTGGTGAATCAAGCTAATTTCTTTTTTTTTTTTTAAATCTTTTATCCTTTAATAGATAGGACACTTCAAGCATGAAAGGGGGAGAGGGGGTGACATGCAGTAAATGGCCCGGGCCAGAATCGAACCCGCGGCAGCTGCAGCGAGGACACGGCCTCTGCACGTGTGATGCTGCTCTACCAGCTGCCCCCAAGTTGAATATTTTTAACAGAAATTTGAAAAATTGGATCATGACCACATGCTGAGCAACTTGTTGTTGAAGCCAATAATTTGATTTAATTATTCACTGAATAATTTGGTTTTGTTCATTAGATTACCATTAAGTAAAGGAAATGAAATGATGAATGATGTTGAATGAGAGAAAAAAAAACAGGTTTAAGAGTGTGAAAGTGTCTATAGATAAATTACCAGATGGGAATGGGTCTGTTTTAGGCAGAAACAGAAATCTGGCAGATCAAAGTCCCTTGTCATGTTAATGCAATATACACAAAGACGTATTACCGGTTCAGTGTGTCGGATTTAAGGGGATATATTGGTAAAAATGTATAAGTATGTTTCTTAGTGTATAATCACCTGAAAATAAGATTTGTTGTGTTTCTCTTAACTTAGAATGAGTCGTTTGTATTATATCTACATAGAGAGAGGGTTTGTTTGTTTGTTTGTTTGTTTTTTTATTTGACGGTAGTGTTTCTTTTTGTTTGCTTGTTTTTTGGGGTGCTTGCTTGTGTTTGTTTTTTGGTTTGTTTTTGATTTTGTTACATGCTATTGTCAGGGCCCCTTTCCAAAAGCTATAGATAGCTAATTTGGGGTGTCCCTTTCAAATGTTTTTTCTCTTGTATTGTATTTTATTCTGTACCACTGTGTTCTCTGTCGTGTGATGAATAAATGATAATGAATCTTTACCATTTGATGTGACTAAATCCACCTAAATCTTACACACTGCTCCTTTAAAGGGTAATATTAATATAAACCGCATAGAAAAATCTAAGATTATTTATCATAGTCACCAACCATAACCATCTAAATTGAGTTTATTGTATTTTGAAAGCGTGAGACAAAAGACAATCAAAAGGCAAGATGGACAGAGAGGGATAAGAGGCAGAGAAGAAGCTTGAGGGAGGCTGAGAGGGCAGAAAGGAAAAAAAAAAAAAACAAACGCCGCTGGCTGAGAATAGAAGGTGGATAGCAAAGAAACGCTGCGAGGAGAGGAGACGGAGGATGAGTAAGAGGGTGGCAGGGGACCTGGTTTGGGGAAGCAGAGGGAGAAGAGGAGGTAAAAGGCAAAGAGTTAGTGAGACAGAAGTGGCAGAAGGGAATCCACAATCCAGGTCCACTGGGACCAGCACTAGTCTTTGTAGTCCTGTCCTGAAACAGCCACAGTGTTGTGTGCGTGAGAGCGAGTGTGTCTCTCCCTGACTTGTTAAACTCCAGACAACCTCAGCTTTCTGTCAAATCAACATAGCTTTAATGTTGCACGCAGAGCCCTTTTTCACACTGTGTTTCACCTCATTTTAGCATTGTGTTATCATCAGGAGAGCGGTCTGGCATGAGGTGTTTGTCAGGGCGAATTAAAATGAGGGAAAGAACATGTTGTGTTTACACAGTTTAAGTCTTGGTGCTTTTATAGGCCCCAGCTAATGCAAATACTTACATACGATGTTAAAGAATTAAACAGTTTAGGAGCTGTGATTTGCTGCCACTTGAAAAATGATTTAGCTTTTGCAAGTAGCCACATTTCATTACACAGACCCAGTCACTTTACAGGTCTCTCACTCTTTTATAAGAGAGAACGCAGCAGGTATTGGCAACACACCAGTGTGTTTGGATGTTGTCATATCCTTAATTGACCGTCTGCTAAGTCCCGCGCCCTTAGTTACTGTTGCTATTCGTGAAAAAATACTTTCCATTCTCTCACAGAAAATATGCAGTTTACAATGATAACAGGGGCAGACTGAACTATCAAATTTATTAGCAATATTTGAAACAACCTTGATTGGGGTTACTGGGGTTAGCGAACAGAAAATTACCCAAGTACGTCAGCTGTGTTCAACAAAACGTTTTTGACCACTTAAACTGCAAAAGCTTCAAGAGTCTATCTGCCTAAAGCCCTTGTCTGGATGTTCAATTAAACCAAATAACATCCCAAAAAAAATTTATCTTTAATGAGAAAGATTACGACTGGCATTCATGGTGGTTGTTTTGCGCGTTCTTGTAGTTATTTTGTGTCACTTTCCAATTCCTTTCCATCTCTTTTTGGTCTTTTAGTGTCTCTTTATTAGCTTGTGTTAATTTAATTTGTGTAACATTTTGCAGGTGAAGGCCAGGGGTGCCCCCTAACATTTGAGCCCCTGGGCCTGTGCCTAGTTAGCCTGCTCAGTAATCTGTCCATGGGAACAACTGTTATGCAAGAACAAGAATAAACTCTGCTGGCAGTACGGTAGGTACACTTCAGCTATCAAACAAGAAGAAGAAACAAAGTGCATATCAAGCAGTCATAGCAGAACTGTTTAGGGCTAGAGGTCATTCATTTAAGCTAAATATATTGCTATTAATAGTCAAATTGGCTGTCACTGTAGGCGTCTTTTCATCCAATCCAGCTGATTAAAGGTGGTACACAAAGCAAAGAAGCTCATTACAGAAGCTCTGCTCCCACAACAACATTATCATGCACACACACACACACTGGCAGCAACCCTACAGACAAGTTGCCAGAAGTCCATTAGTCTTGCACAACAGTTTTTCATTTACTGGCAAGGAAAACTTGTCTGTGGCTGCTGCCATATACTAGCATAAGTTTGTGTCTCATTTAATATTGAATATTGAGTCGGAGAAGTGGCTGATTGGTACCACTAGAAAATCAGCTGCTTGAAAATTGCCACAAGACAGCTGCAATGCGATGTAGTTCTTGGCAGACTGAATGACGAATCAGCCCGACACAGAGGAGCTGTGACAATAACTTGAAAGCTGGTGTGACTTTCACACACACACACAGGGCTCACACATGAAAATAAAAGTCTTTTCAAGGCACTGCTGTCAAAAATACTGTCATTGTTTCTACTTTACATAAAGTCTAAAAATATGTCGAAATATGCTGAATAAAATGATTCCAGTGGTTTCCTCTGTGTCTTATTTGTGGCGGAAAAAGCTGTGTAGAGTAATTAAACGTGTATGCAATCCTCCATATGAACGACTGTACTCACCACAGGGGGCTACTGTCTGGGCCACATCATTATCAGACTTCAAGTTGAAAAAAAACACACTTAAGACTTAATTGAGTTTAGATTCTTAATTGGCTCCACCACTGGGGGTAATTAAACAAATGGTTGCTTTGAACAAAGAGTTTTCATTGGGCGAGAGAGAGGAGAACCATTCAGCATCTGTTTGTGAGAAATATTAAAGAAAATGCTGCACAGGGTTCCTTATGTCTACCACACACTAGAACAGTGGTTCCCCGCTGATACAGCCACGAGGTCCGGATAAGTTAAAGGTCCACACATAGACCACAGCACGTGGGCTTAGAACACAATTAAATATGACATACATACAATAATAAGCGGACAACAATGGCTGGATGGATGGACATTGCAAGTATAAAGTTCAATTTCTTAAAACTTCATACATAAACTGCAACCAAAAAGGTGCATATTATTTATTTAAGGTCTGTGACATTAAAAACGCTGCAAAGGCACAGCATGTTAATAGGCCAAACAATACCAAGGGCAATAAAATAGTTGTCTAATAGCAGGAAACTGCACTTTAAAATAAAAGCCATGTGCCAGAAATTCACTATACTTCAAAATGAAGTTTTTTGTTTGTTTTATTTTTTAAACTTGAGATGTTTGCGAGACACTTGCAGTCCTTATAGAATGGACTGCCCCCCACCAGTTGGGAACCATTGCACCGGAAGAGTGTTTTAAAGACTTAAGTCTCGCACTCTTATGTGACTTTTTTCAGTTACACACTACAAGATTTTGCAAAGACTGCAGCCATTGTAGGGTCACTATTTGCAAGACTACAACTACATTCTTTTTGAGATTATTTCCCATCCTGCTCCTGATGGAAAACATCAAACTCCCTTTAGGAAGTATGAGATCTTAACATGCATAACTCTAGAAACACAAGACAAAAGGTGTCAAATATTGACTGACAATTCTGCATAAAAAAATCTATAAAAATCCTCCTCTATAAAGATAAAATGCATTTACGTACAACTTTACATTTTGGATTTTGTCGCAGCAACTCTCCACCAGCCTCCGTTTTTTAGCCGCACTATTTTAGAGGGGGAAACCAACTCTGAAGTGCCAAAACTTCAGTTCCTCAAAGGCTACTTGAGGCTGGCTCCGGAGGCCAGTCAATCCCAGTAGACCCCCATGTTTAAATGCCCAACTTAACAGCAGAAACAAACATGTTTACAGATTGTTTTGCGCTCTATAGCTAATTTTCTTGTCTATGACTACTGTACAGGGAGTGAATTTTTTTTATAACTCACCCGTTTACATCTAATTAAACCTTAAAGGTATGCATAATTAAGCGTGGATCACTCTAAATATATCAGGCTGTCTGCTGATAGTGTCCTTCTCTGTCAGATCCACCCCTCGCTCCTCTTTGCTATACTGAAGGCTTACAAAAACTAAAAACTTATTATTAGCATGTTTGATTTTGTTGCAACAAGGCATGAAAAAGACCAACATAAGACATTTTGGACTGCGTTTTAGGACCATGTCAGGGCTCATATATACTTCCTCTACGTATGAAAATAGATATGTCAGTTTCAAATGTTGCATAGGTCATTGCTCTCATACTTATGATGGCATAGATATTGCCAGAAGAACAAGGAGGAGGTTGCCATAATGTAAAAATGACCGATGCTTTTAATGGAGACCGCCTTGCAGATGGGGGTGGTCTATGAGGCCTTTTAATACATTGCAACATGTGGAAGGAGAATTCTTTTTACTATTTGTTCCATTTCGCCATTTTTTAAACGTATTTGTTGTCTCCTACAGTCATAGCTCCTTTGAACCAGGCCGGGCTTCCCCCACAATTTCCATCGGTACTGCTCCATTTCGTTCTTATCTGTTATCTTTTAGAAAACGTGCTGGAACACAGCGAAATGATTACGGACCGAAGGTTCAATCGTTGCCAGGATACGTATCTAACATTGAGCATAAATGAGCCTTTTCACTAAACACTCAACTGAGGTAAAACTCTCGTGATTTTATTCAAAAATTAGAAATCTGTCCGCAACAGTGAAGTCGTGTGAAAGGTCAGCATTAGCTGATTTTTGGGGGAGTGAATTGATTGCCTCCATCATCAATGTATCTCTTGGTGATGATTTTTTTCCAGTAAGTGGGAATAGCGACGCCACTCTTTGGGCAGACTCCCTCTCTGCTGTTATATCTCTGTCCTCTCATCCTCTACCTCTGCGTGTTTTATTTATTTTCTATTTATTCGACTGTACAAAGCACATTGTTGAGCTGAAATTATGGATGAAGTCTCTTTCAAGATGGCATCTCATGCGCTGTGTACTGCTCTGTTTGATGTTAGAAGAGGAGGACAATTAAGGATGTAAGAAACTTGGTTTCTCTTGTCTTTCCTCTTTTCTCGCGCTCTTTATCTGTCGCTCATTATCCTCTCTCTAGCACATACACACTGTATAAACAATATGCAGCACTCAGATCAATTCAGAACAACTGATAAAATGGTGTGTGGCATCATAGTGTAGATATGTGTTTTTGCTGTCTACATGCATCTGGTTTATGTCAAAACACATACATCCTGAATGAGCCAGCAGCGACAGAGTAACAGGGGCCGTGTCACTGCTAACGTTTGCTAGCAGACACAATGAGTGATCTTAACAACTTGATATGCATTTGTCTGAGCTGGAGAAGATTCACAGCAGCACGTGCACTAACGACATCAAACTGCATATATACATCCATGATCAAACTCCTGGAACCGGAGAGCTTTATCACATTCCTAACACACATCTAAAGCAGTGCCATGTCCTTGTGCACTTAAAGAATGAGAGAAAAGCACAGATAGGAAATTCCAGGTATTTCATGATGCTGCAATTCGATTAGGGAAACAATTTTCACAGCATTTTGATGGATGAATTTTGTTCATTTTTTTTCTTACTGTGTGACCACATTCACAACAGCACAGCAGGATTCAAAGTTTTTGTTGTCATTTTTTTTCAGGGATGAAATACTTGTCCAGAGTTTTTGCCTGCCACTAAACAAATTGTCTTATTTATTAGCAATTTTCTGAAAACATGATATGCTGTGGTAATCAGTTTTGCAATTACCTGACTCAACTCTGTTCAGAAGCACCAGCAAGGCCCAAGAGGAGGAGGAGTTGTCGGCAGGCCTCTCAGCTGCAAGCGAGGTGCTGTCAGCTGCTGTTACGACGACATTTTCGGAAACTTTACATGCCTTTGAAAAAACATCCATGTTTTATCTCCCTTGCTCTCACACTTGCAGCAAACTGCAGGATACATTGTTGGAGTTTCATCCACATCCTCTGACACCACCCTACCAAACTGCTGTTTCCAGGATAATTGAAATGCTCACTCATGCTTTAGCTCATAAACGTTGTCTTTATCTGCAGCCATTTTCTCGCAAGTGCCTGATCAGTGATGCACATGTGAAACTCACAACAGAGGTGAGAAGGAAGCGAGATTGCTCACTCTTTAGCTACCTTCTTCTTCAGCTCCAGGAAAAAAATTATGTGTTTAATTCTTTTTTTTTTACCACTTACCCAATCAGGCAAGTACCAAATGTAACATTTAACTTTCCCAGGAGAATGGAGCCATCCTTATCGTCGAGCCCTGCATAATCATTAATATTGGTTATTCAAGAAGTCTGATGATTTTATTGCCATTATCATTTATTAACACAACAGATGCAGATGAAGTTTATACTTGCAAGTTTGTTAACAACATGCTACACTGCCCTCAAGGTTGCATACGTATGTTAACTTAAAGTTACTGTGTGTTAAAGTTTTATGCATGTCAATTTATTCATGCAAGTACTTGTTATGGCTAAAGTTTTCTTTGTAGACGAATGAAATAATCCAGTGCATACCAGTGCAGTCTGTGAGTTGCATTCGAACTATTCATCTCAAGTTTCTATTACTGATTTGCACAAAACTTAAGCCATATTTTTTAAATGTTGATAAACACAATTGTGGGATGATCTGCTTAACTTCGAAAGAGTTACACAATGCAATAACACCTTGAAGCGCCTGCTGCATCATGCCCGACGGGGCCTACTGACAAGCACATCGCCATAGCATCATGTGACCTATCAAAGCGAAAAAAGTGTTTCCATTGCAGTTTTGCAAAATATGCCTTTTTCCAGTCACCTGAAAAAACACCTCTCGCAGCATTAAAAACTTTTTTCAAGTTTTTTTTTTTTAAATTGAGGTGTTTCCAACCGGATATATTATATATGCGCAATTTAATTTGCACAATTTGAGGGTTAATAGAAACCCGCCTAGAGTCCCAAAGTTGGTTGAGGCGCCAGACAGAGAAGCTTAGATCACAACACACAGAGAGGCAGCTCCGTATGCCATCACTCCACTATATCTTCACATAGGAAATATAGTTTTGTTGCAACACTAATGTTGTGAATGTCACAGAGCCTACAGCTCCTTTATTGTTGTAGCTGTGTTTGCACTGTGCATGCTTCTCAATAAAGCACAATTTTAAAGTTCCAAGTAAAGAGTTCTGGCCATGCTGAATGGTTCAGGACTCAATCACAATACATTGAAGAATCTATTATTTTTCCCTCCATAACTCACGGCTGTGCCAAGTCAATGTGTGTATGTACTGTATAGAGGAGAGAAAGAGAGAGAGAAATAAATAGAGAAATGAGCAACAAAGAAAGCCCAAAATTGGTTTTCCTGTCCAATCCTTAAACCCTGCTGCTATAGAAACAACCCTGCAGCCCAGCTCACAACTGTTGGAAGAATCACTAATGTAAAAAGTAACTTTGCAGACAGTGTCAGTGTGAAGGATTGTGCCCATCAAATGTATAAATGACCTTCTGGGAAAATGCTTAAAAGATTAGTCAAATAGCTGATAGGCCAATTAAACAGAAAATAGCCAACAGCTTTGATAATTGTTTTGTTGTTCTTTATCAAGCACTAATTTGCCAAAAAATCCTCTGATTCCAGCTTCTCAAATGTCTTTGTTTAATATCAGTGCAACTGAATAGGTGTGGGAGAAACTCTCACCATGAGCTGAGACGAGTTTTTACCTGATTTTTTGGCATTTAAAGTCTAAATTATGGACAAATTAGTCGATAATGAAAATAATTCTTCAGCCCAAATCTGAACTACCTATGAAACAACTAACTCAAATACCGATGACTAAAAATGTGCTTCACTAAACGGTTGAACTGAACATTAAAGGGATAAAGTGAAGGGCCCTGGATCTATTCTGCAGCTCTTTGCAACATGTCATCCTCCCTCTCTCTACCACCTTCCCTGCCGGCGTAGCTGTCCTATCAATAAAAGGCAAAAATGCCCAAAAATTAACTTACAAAAAAAAAGCACTTCAAATTTAATTGCCTTCCTGCTTTAAATGATGTCATTGTCATTAATGTCTCAGTCTGTTATAGAGAATAAGAAGCTATTCTTGGAAGTAATGTTCCCTCTGGGTGTTTTTACCATGACACAAAAAATCCCCACACATAAAGGTGTGCAGACAGGTGGCATTTATAATCAAACCGAGTGCAGGCAGGAGTGCACGCTCGAATAGATCGCTCGTATGTGTGATTTGTACAAAGTTAAGCTAGCTCTATTCGGGTTACTGGCCCTCGTAAGGTTTTTACAGGTTGTACATGAGCAGAGGGAAATGGCCTGTGGCCGAGGTGATGTGAAGAGGAGATAATGGACATGAGCCAAAAGATGCCATTACTCTCCTCTGAGCTCCAATTATTTGACAACGTTCACTGAACATCTACATAGTAAAATGTCTGCTGTTGGGTTGTTAGTGTTTTTATGGCATTTTTGGTGCTTTTTGATGGTGTAGTGAGAGAAGAAGCAAAGACATGAGAGAGAGATAAAATTACTGGAAGCTGGTATTGTGCTTTTTTACTACAGATGCACATATGATGCACATCTTTCTGCTCTACAGGAGTTTCACAAAATGTTATTACTGTTGTTATCATCGCTGCGTTTTAAAATATTTTTTTGCGTCGCAGCATGATCATTTAAGTGTTGGTGGGCTGGTTTTAATATTAGAGCACATAAACTTGCTTCTCTCTGAGCTGTAGCATTAAGCTCAGTCTCTAGAGAGGTAAAACTGCAAATCAAATTTCTCTTTATAATCTTATTCACAAGTAAAGAGCGTGGAGTTCCAGATCCAACTGTAATGTCTTTGCCTTACTGTGGACTAAGCAAATTCTTCACTACTTCCTGTAGATGTGAGGTACATCAAGTTATTTCTTTTTCTTCTTTTTTTTTTTTATCAATTTACCCACTGTCCACATCCACCATCTGGTAAATGGGCCGTGGCTGGCAAATATAGCAGTTTATTTTCATTTTACTGAGTTGGGAACTTATTTCTACAGATAGAGAGAAAATCATATTTCACCAGCAGATCTCAGTCCTGCCTGACGTTGATGTATTACTTTGGTCTGGAGCATTCCCATTCACTTCTCACGTAATTGCGTTTAGATTCCAGCACCTGCATACTGGAAGAAAAATCTGAAATGTAAACAAACCAGAAAAATGCAATTATTCGGTTTTGAAAATGTGCCCGAGGGGGCTCGTATAAGATAATACTGTCTGAGACAATAACATGTTGGACTGCGGGAGAGCGACATTGATCATTCGTCGTTCAGCTGTGCTCAAAGAGAGCATTCATAAAAATCCAGCCTTAACTGTTATGCTGTAGATATGTGCCTTCAACCTGTGCCAGCTTATATAACAGTGAGCAATATCACACTTTTGGTGATAATGCGTGTAATTCTCTGCTGGTGTTCGACAAACAAGAATTTTCATTCATGACGTAATTTGTTTTTGACTGATTTTTTCAGCATTTTTGCCTTTTTTTTAAAGTGTTAAGGCAAACAGGAAATGAGGAAAGACAACAAAGGTCAGCAGCCGAAATTGCACCATGGATGTTGCGGTACCATGCCCCTTAATCATTGGGTACCATCAGTGCATCCCAATCAACATATTTTTTTCTTTTTTATAAACAGTCCTATAGAAGGTAGTAACACGCTATTAAAAATTACTTTGTTTCACAAGGTTTATTAGCTCAATATAGGTGATAAGTGATACTAAACTATTTAAATTTAATATGATAACATGATTTAATATGATATGATGAATAATTTTTGTTGCAATTAAAAAAAACAACTAAATATTACTAAATGTTGATCATTTTTAGAAAAAAAAAATCAATACACCTAAAGGAAAGTTACATGCCACCCAATCATAAATTTCCTTTGGGTGTCTTCTTGTTATTGTTCAGACTTTTCATAACTTTTGTTGTTTTTAAACATTTGAAGAGGTTACTCGTGTGGCTGCTGTGTTGCATTTTTTTTTGTCACAAATAAGTGCATCTTGCATTGTGTTAACTTGCATCCATGAAATAAGTCCAAAGAGCTAGTGAGGTTGATTTTAATATCTGTGTAAAATTGCTTTTACTCTTCATGGAGTGGATATGACTGAAGTGCATATCTCCAGTGTTAGCTGGCGGTAATGTGCTGGGCATCACAGTGGTGGAAGTGGTTTACACTGCTGCCTCACAGCAAAAGGTGCTCGGTTCAAACCCTCTGGTGTCCAGCTTCCTCCCACAGACCAAACACATGCAGGTTGATTGGCAACTCAAAAAAAATGCCCTTAGGTGTAAATGTGAATATACATGGTTGTCCGTCTCTGTATGCCAGCCCTGTGATTGACTGCAGACCCGTCCGGAGCGCACCCCACCTCTCGCCCACTGTCAGCTTGGATCACCTCCAGCCCCCGGCGACCCTCAGGATTTGTGGGTTTTTATTATACATGCGACTCTAGGGACGGCAGTATTTGTCTGTCAGTCAGTCCAACACTGAAATGTCTCAATAACTATTAGATTGATTGACATAAAACTTTGATATTCAAAGGATCCATTGTGACAGCTTTGGTGATAATTTAACTGTTCATCTAGCGCCCTCATCAGGATGAAATTTTCATTTGACCTGCACTTTGTTCTCTGACCAAATAACTTCAGAACTAATGACAATCTCATCATCCTTTGCTGCACTTTGTGTTTATTTGTAGTTAGCATTTACATACCAAAATGACTGCTGACCAGTGTTGAACGTTTCTGGTTGAAGTCCATCTGGGGACCTTTGTTGCATGTCATTTCCCATCTCAACTGTTTTCCAAGACGACGTAATGTATATTTTACATAATGTTCTATATGTAAATTCCTGTTTGTAAATTTGCAAACTGTTTTGCTTGCAAATTATCTTGCTTTTAATTTTTTGTATTGCAAAGTGTTGTCTTTTAATGTTTTACCATCCAGGGACCGCAAATGCAAATTAACTATATAGCTAACTCTGGCTCAACAGTTGTGCTGTGCAAGGTCTTAACTAAAAAAAAAAATAAAATAAAATAAAATAAACTCATTTCATCTCTCTACTGTCAAATCTCTAATAAATGCATAAAAATGTCCCCCAAAACTCTGATGCTTATACAGCGGAGTCAGCACATTAGGACACAGGACTCAGTTATGTAAGGAGAGGAAGCACACAGTATGAAGCAGATCCAAACCCCCACAACAACATTTTGGCTGTAAATTTTCTGGTTTTTCTTTTAAGAAACAGCGCGAGTGGTCTTGACAGCATCGCCTTGAGTGAAACTCTCAGCCAACTGGATACAACACAAGGCAAAGAGACACACACACACAATGTTTAAAGTAGAAGACAAGTAATTAGCCGTTCCCTCATAGATCATTTCCACTCACATTTCGAGATGACAGTTTTCCAGTGCAGACCCTTTTGTTGTCAGCACTTATAAATCCTCTTCCAATTTAATTTAGAAAAAAAAACAAAAAACGGAAACACAGGTTACCACTCAGAGAGAGGAGCAGAATCACATCAAGGAAAGCAATCAAGAATCATGCAAGACCAGTGGATGTTGTGGAGTTTTGGTATAATGCTGCCTAATTAGTAAGTGTGTGTACAGACTGTCTGACTTGAAACTTGATGAGCTGGCTTCAATTAGCTTCCTCAAATTTATAATCGAAATCAGAATCCCAGTGTTCAGCCAGTAAAATAAATACCTCTCCTATACATGAGTGTGAATAGGACGACGCACACAGAGGAAATGGATTCTAAAACGTAGAATTTGAAAATCTGCCAGGAAGATATACACTGTTCATCTTCAGAGAAGATAGGGTTGCCAAAGATCAAAGCCATTTAAGTGCATATAAAGGTGTGTAAGATTTAGGAGAAAATATTTGCAGAAATGGAACATAATATCAGATAATATAATAATTAGGGTTTTTTGTGCATAATCACCTAAAAAAAAGAATCGTTGTGTTGTGTAAGATGTGTCCTCATCTTATGGAATCACCACGTAGCACTGTCATGTTTCTACAGTAGCCCAGAAAGGACAAATCAAACACTGGCTTTAGTAGTGTTGTAGTCCAGACCATACTAACCGAGACTAAGAGTTGAAGGAGACAAGAGTGTGCCGAGATAAGACCAAGACTTTAAGGGGCCAAGACTGAGTCAAGACCATGACTATATATATGATATATATGTGTGTGTGTGTGTGTGTGTGTGTGTGTGTGTGTGTATACAGTATATACATACACACACACACACACACACACACACACACACATATACATATGCACACATATATATACACACACATACACACACACACTTACAGTATATATATATATATATATACAGAATATATATAATTATATATGGCAGCCACGATCTTGACAAAAAAAACTACAAATGACTTACATGATAGGCTGGATTTGAAGAAGTGTGTTTTAGATCCAATCACAGTAATTATGTTAACAAATAAATCCATTGTAGAGTCCTCTATGTTTGAGACGGAGTCAAGACTGAGTTAAAATGTGTTCGATTCCAAAACAGGACCGAGACCTTCTAAAAGTGGTCTGGAAACCAAGACCGATGCCAAAAACTACAACACTAGGCTCTGGATAGGGCCACTGGCGTTTTTGCGTCAGCCACCGAGGTTAGCAGCCCCTCTGCGACAAGCACATACTGATTTTTTTATCATGAAACTAGATAAGTCAGTGTTTTTACCGCTTTAAATCAGCGTATCCATTTGTTTGGAGAGGAAGAGACCTCTGCGGGTAATTCGGCTCCCAGTAAAAACCTACTGAATGTCTGGTTCTTGTATTATCAGATACTAAAATGAGCACACATTATCAGGTGTTAGGCTTGGGGACCGGCTCCCAGTAAAAACCTCCTGGACAATAAACATTGAAAGAATCCTAACCAAATTTCAGCTGTTTGCAACCTGCAATCCTCATCACTGCTACTAAATTCCCCTAAATCTTACCCACTGCTCCTTTCACTGTTTATCACAGCAGTAGGACAAAGTTTTTAATCTTTAGTGGTTGTGGTAAACAAATAAATACACACAGGACTTAAGTGATGCTACAAATTGTGTCCAATAATGAATTACAGGCGACTGACCATGGACATAAAGTGACCGTCTGAGCAGATTGTACCTTTTCTAAAATAGAAAACTCTCTATGACTCTCAGAGTATCCATTTGCTCCTATTCTGTAAATGAGGTGTGCATTTGTGTGATCAAAGATTAAACAGCACAATAAACTCTTTGTTCTGCCCTGTAATGAGTGACAGCAGCAGAATCCAGTTAAACAGCCTGACCTGCCTTTAAATAGAGATGCAAAGCCTTTTATGTGACATCTAATAGCCGTACTCATTTTATGCTGGATAACCTCCTGTCACTATTTGGTAATGCAACACACAGCAAGTGTTTTACAAGAAACGATATCTGGTGTAAAAGCTCCAAGTGCTTGCAAATGAGTTCTACTTTGCCAAGCAGTTAACTGAACAGAGTGGCCCTCTGCCTTCCTGCCATCGCCGCACTTCTGTAAGCCTCACTGCGTCAGTAACAAGGTTAGTTGTGCTACTTGTGCAATACAGTAAATCTCTGACTAAGTGTTCTGCACGGTGACCCGAGATGGATGGATCTCAGGATTACTTCCCCCCTGGGATAACTCATTTGCTTTTTGACGCAGTAGTTAATTAGGCTTGACCAAGGACTCCGTCTCTGCTGGCCAACTAGCAGAGCTCTGCATACAGCCTGACCTGATCATAAATAATGTCTCAAGAGTCGCTGCTGGTCAGCTCTGCTGGAGATATACGGATTACATTGTTGCTTTAGGAGATTATGGGATACTCTCTCAGTTAAATAGTTAATGTGTAGGACTTTGCCTGTTATCAGACAGAATTGTGAACTTGTTACATCCCTTTCCATCTTCAGTCTGACACTGCATCCACTCTTACAGATTTCAGATTTAGCCAGAGACTAATATATTAACTTGCTGTGAGCTGTAAATTCAGCACTTCTAAAAACAGCAGTCTCTTTTTCCCTCCATGCCAAGTGTCTCCTCCGTGACGCAGCTGCTTGAACCAACGAGTATCATGAAAAATCAAGAGTGCTCACTCCGCAGTAAAATCTGGAGAACAAAACATCTCCAGTACAATGAGAAGCACAAAAAAATGTCTGCTCGACTTAAAGCAGTCTCAGTTGACTGAGGCGTCTGAGATTTATCACTCAAATGTGTGCAGCCCTACTACAGACCTACATATCTGACCTACAAACCTGTTTTGTCAGGGTTTTAAGGGTGGAGTGAAGATGAGTAAAGCAAATTATGATGCCATATTGAGATATTGAGAAGATATGTCGACTTAGAACAGCCTCAATCTGTCTATTTTTCCTTGTTAATCCTTCCTTGTTTCCTTGTTATTGTTATTGCTATTGGTGTTATTACTTCTCATGGTTCCAGGGCACCACTCTAATAGTTAGTCATCGCTCAATGTGTTTTTTTAACCCTTTGAAACCTGCATCAACATCATTTTTCTTGTGCTGCATTCAGATGCCTTTCAAAAGTATTAAAACCTTTTAACTCTGAGCGAACTGGTTTGATTGATCAAAAACATTGAAAAAGGCAATGAGTAACTTGGCAGGAAATGTCCCACAAATTGCAAAAAAAAATAGTAGATTTAAAAATAATTTCTAAAAAAAAAAGCTAGGGAAAACTATGTTTCTGATTATCAAAACTATATATTGAAAGTTATTTTACAGAATAATTTTAACTTTCAAGCAGTTTCTTTTCAGGTTATTTCCCTGTTTGTTTGTTGTTTTTTGTTTTATTTTACTTTTCAGTTTGTTTTTTGTGCTACTTCCCAGGTAAATTTTATTGTACTTTTCACTAATTTCTTGCTAATTTCTGAGTCATTTCTTCTTAAATTGCTCATTGCCTTCTTCCAATTTTTCTGCAATAAATCAGGCCAGTTTGACCAGGCTTTAAAGGGTTAATAGAGAAACTGCCGTTTCATGACTCAATGCCGGACCAAAATCAGTCAACTCGAACTCAATGGAGTAGGCGAATTCAAAAGTCTCGACCGAGACAAGAATTAAATACCATGTAGGGGTGAGTTTACAGAAATGAAAATTTCTGTGCCGACCGTGTGCCGACCGTGTAGAAGAACTACGGTGGCCAAAGTGAAAACATGCATTTGCCTATCTAGAGCCAGTGGCTGGTTTGTCTGTTCTGGGCTACCGTAAAATAACATAGTGGACTCCATAGGAGAGGACCAACACCTGATATAGATAGAAACAGCTTATTCTAAGGTAACAAAAACACATCCATTGATCCATCTATCTATCTATCCATTTCATGCATTTTCATGTGCTCATCCAAGGTTTCAGTCGCAGGGTTCAGCAGGCTGAGCAAGCTACCCCTGACGTATCCTCAGCAGCACTCCCAGCTGCTCCTGGGGGATCCTGAGGTGTTCCCAGGGCAGATTAGATATATAATCCCTCCAGCATGTTCTTTGCCGACCTCGGGGCTTCCTACCAGTTGGACGTGCCTGGAAAACCTCTAACTGGAGGCATCCAGATAAGATGCCCAAACCACATCAACTGGCCCCTTTTGATGCGTAGCAGCAGTGGCTCTACTTCATCATATGCCTGAGCTCCTCACTGGAGTTGAGCCCAGCAGTTCTACGAAGGAAGCTACTTTCTGCCGCTTGTATCTGCAATCTCATTATATTGGACACTACCCCAAAGCTCAAGACCATAGGTGAGGGTCGGAAAGTAGACCAGTAAGCCGAGAGTTTTGCCTGCCAGCTCAGTTCCCTCTTCACCATGACGGTGTGAACCCAAATACTTGAACTCCTTTGCTTTAGGAAACAATTTTCATTTTCAGGTGCTTATAAGCTAATGAAAACATGAATATTATATAGAATTTCTGCCAATAGAGGCCTGTACATCCTACACACTCGACCTTTAACAATTTTTTAAATACCGTGTCATTTCTCCTTTTACTGCAGAGGGATGACTGTGTTTTTCCAGCCCTACCTGTCTATTTGGTATTGCATAAAAATAAGCAATCAGGCGGCACTGATTCCATTTGTGCACATGAAAATGAATACGGCTGCCTGCTCACTTGCATATGGTCCAGCTCTTTTTAATGCAACCTTTATGATAGACATCTCCCTAACAGTTGCGTAATATGCAGGGCTCTTCTAATTTAAAATATGCATCTATTGTGAACACGGTCAAATGGAAGCGCTCTCCTCTGCCAGCTTTAACATTAAAGGACCTGACAAAGACAGAGAGAAGGAGGTGGAAGGAGGGGACAAGAGGGAGCTGTTGAGTGTCTGCTGATGGGCTAACTCAATTTCAGGGAACACAATGGAGCCAGAGGCTGATTTCCAAAAGGCAAATTGTCATTCTGAGCAGTATGGCACCTGTCTGGTGAGTTCATCTCCTGTGCGGTGGGTGTACCCGGGGGAGGAGGCCGGGACCAGAGGAGAGGAGCACATTATGGCGGGGCCTCGTGATGGGAGGGAATTGAAAGTGAAACTGTTTGAAATGCGTTTGAAATGCATTGAAATTAAAATCGGGCAGGCTCTTATGGCAGCCATTGGAATCCATTCAGAAAGGCCCTCAATTGGTTTTGACCAGACTGAGAGGGTGAGCAGGCGGGGATCGAGTCAATCGACCCAGACAATGATGCTGTTGCCGCGGTGACGGACCATGGACCCCAATACCCAGGACTTCTGCCTCCAGTCCTTGTACTCCCTACCTCGACCCCCCCACCCCCCAGTCCCCACAGAAAAACACCCACACCCTCACACATACACACCCATCCTCCACCTCTATTATTTCTCCATCTTTCAGACTGTGGGTGTACCATCAGCTGCAGCCCCCCCCCCTCCTCCTCCTCCTTTGTGCAGCGCTCCAATTACAAAGCTGTCTGCACAGATTAAAGAGGCAGCCCATCTGACAGCAGCTAAACACTTCAACATACACACACACAAACTGTGCCGTGCAGGCAAATGGTACTCTGTACTAATCTAACCCCATCAGCCTACAGACATCTGCACATGTACACCTCCTGACTGCTCTACTGCTCTATAGCACAACTTACACTCTCGGCCACACGCACACACACATCTGTCAGCCCAGCACACTTGACCCTATCGACGATATGCACACACCTACACACAAAGCACCCTCAAGCAAACAGCAGGTGTTTGCCGCCGCTGTCTGTCACATCCACGAAGAAACAACAAGCCATAATGAGAACGGGAGCTCCTAATTGAAGGTGCCATCTTTTTTTAATTGTTGCAGAAACAATTTGCCAGACTTAAATGAGGTAGCTGTGCATGTTCAGGTGTCTACACAGTCGTGGCAGTCTGAAAGGTTTATGCGGCAGCTCATGTCCCTGACCTCGCTCTGTGGCAGGTACTCCGACGCTGAGACGCAACCTCAAGAGCACGGGCTAATCTCCTCTTTATTATAGTCTTTTTATGTCCCCATCATTCACTCACCTGTCTCCTACATCATTATCTACTTTATGTGTGAATTACTGCCTTGTGCTTGAAAAAACAATTTACCCCATTTGCCCCTCAATTTCTTTAACTCTACACCACTAAGCTTAATAAATCACGGCCAGATAACAAGTAAAGGTAAATCTGGAGAAACCTTAATGCTTCTGCTATATTCAGAGGGGTATAGGGTGAAATCTTTTATTTCGTTTGAAATTACCGTATCCAAAGGACTACTGTGGCATGATTATTGCAAAACTCATCTTTAATATATTGTATGTATAGAGTACAGACATTTAAATCTGAGCCCTGAGAGTCTGAGTCAGGGAAATTGCCTCTACTTTTTCTTTTGAACATACTTTTTAATATATGTAAATGTCTGACTGATGTTTTGTTTACCTGGATGACTATATGTGTTTTCTCCAGGTGTTTAATTTGCTTACTGGCCATTTTTTTGTGATCCTCTCTTGGGATAATTTACCTTGCATTTATCGATGCATATTGAATATTGCATATTGCATATTTTGTGATGCTGGTTAAGTTCCCTGATTTGTCTTAAAAGTTGTTTTAAACCTGTTTTTGGCCACCTGGGGGCAGCATGACATGCTGTAAACACAACGCTAACGGTAATAAGAAGAAGTATGCCTACATCACGAGTAATATTACGTATAACGTAATATTCAGAGGCCTGAATTTGATCTCTATGGAACAATTGGCGATAAGCAAATGACTTTTATTAAACTTGCTTACAACCTGGCATTGGCAATGTAAAGGACACAGACAGAAGACAAAGTCTCACTTTCTCGTTCCCGCAGGGCAGATTTTGAAAGCCTGTTAGCTGTTAGCTAACTTGCTCATTCTGAACAGATGCCTGTGAGCCAACCCTTGAACTCTAACACGTGATGACTTAAATATCACATGCTCGCCGGCTGTCAACACTGCCATGACAACGATGGCAAACAGGGAAACGATTACATTGAAGGCTTAATCTTGGGCCAGGATCGCTGTGACGATCTCCAATTAGACTTTTTTTTTTTTTTTAAGTAGGATACATACACTGCATTACATTGCATTATTGCATTATTGCATTCCTAATATGAGGTGTGGGCTGGGTCCGGATTGACTTGCCCTGCGGTCCAGATGTAGACCGGATTCTGGATTTTGAAACTGTCTGATTTAGATATTTTCAGAAGCTTCTCTCACTGTCTGCATGCAGGTATGTGAGGCTCCAGGGTGTCTATCAGAGCAAAACCTTGTAGATGTTCAGACTCAAGTGTTAAACAGCTCTATATGCATGTGAAGCACACAACATAACACTGAATCATTGTTCTGTTACTTTAAGCTTTTGGCATGGCTGTGTCCATGCTTACATGCTGTGCTAAGATCTTCTCTGACAACAGATTTGTGTTGTATTAAACATATATTTAAGTGAGATCAACTTTGGCTCATCGAGTTTATTCTATTATTCTTCAAAACGAAGACTAACAATGAGTACATGTTTTTCCACATCATGCAGTTAGCCAGCAGGTCCCCATAGACCCACAAGATAACAACTGCCAAAATGCCGACTGCCAAAATGCCGAATTAGAAGCTTCAAAACAACAATCCACAAACCAAAAAGTTATGTCACGGTAGCTTTGTCCATTATTTTGCACAGTTTCGGGCCATAAAATCAGAACAAAGAGCAGAAAGACACTCAAACACTTGGTTATGAGAAGAACGGCAGAGTTGGGAGATAATTGGCTGTGAGTCCATATGAGGCCTTTCAAAGTACACATAGTATTTTTTTTCCATGGTTATGAAGTGTGTGGGTCTTTTTAAAATGATAAAATGTATTTCCATCTCCGTTATTATAAAGAAAATAGGCCTGTTTAAACTGTGTGGGTTTGGGGGAGGGGAGTTATTATGTACATGATGTACAATGTGAGTGTATTTATGTTCACAAGCGTAATTATACAGCATTATTTTTACATTGCGACAGTATGACAACTACAACAAACCAGTATTAATTCTTCTTGTTATGAAGTGAGTTACTACAGCATATAATACTGCACATTCAACCTCAGGGGTTTTACAATAGCTGGCAACAACCTTCCTTTTTTTATTTTGTTGTGAGTTTGAGTCTGTTTAGCTCTTTTCATCACTCACTGTCTCACAAATAATTTTCTTACTGCGAGTGCTTCATCCACAGTATCAGGAAACAGGATTTTGAGTTTCAGGCAGAAATTGTGTGAATAATTAAAATATACTTTAAGTTTTTGTGCAGACAAGTGCATTGTTGTACTCTGGAGAAAGTAGAGACCGTTTGGCCTTAATCAGCTTCTTGTGGTGGTAAACCTGAATTATATCATACCAAACCACTAAGATGCAAAGGGATCTCTCCGTAAGTCATTTGACATCAAATACTTAGGAAATCAAATACCATTGCCCCATACCAGCCTTCATGATCCAGCCTGACACGTAAAACAACTGACAAAAGCTGTCAAGTGCTCTCTGATGATGTAGTGCGTTGCCTCTTCTTACCTTGAGAAAACAGGGGGAGGAGGGTCTGTGAAGTGCTGCTCTGATGCTCGGCTGCTCATGTTCACAAGGTGTGTTGCTGCGAATAAAGTGAGACAAGGAGATTAAGAGGATGGGAGGTGGGGTCATGCATGCAGCTACGCTAGCCTGCCGGAATACAGAGTACGTGGATTAGTCCTCCTCCTCGTCTAGACAGCGGAGGAGAGGTGAAAACGGCGATGCGTAAGACTTCAAAGAACAAAGAATATGTCTGTGCGGCAACACTTGTGTAGTCTTAAATGTCACCGCTACTGTATGTAACTAGTGTTTAATTGCAAAAATCCTCCAAAAAACACTCTTTAAAAATAACAGAATGTCATAGCTTTTGCCAATCCAACTAATTTTTCTTCTACTGTTTTAGTCTTATGAGTGAAATTCCCTCAACCACAAGATCTCCTGCTATCCCTCATGACAAATCCCCGTGACCTCACCATAAAATGATACGCCCCGGCTTCTCTTTGCACTGTGGTCTCCTGTGAGCGCCCGCAAGTGCTCCAGTCATTACTGAAGGCCTATTTCCTTGCTCCCCTATCAGAGACTTGGGCATGCCGTTGTGGTGGCGAGGCTGCAGGCTGAGAGGGGTGAGCCAGGCATGTCCTGTGGGTCTCCAACCACATCATGAGCAAGCAGGGATTCTGACCGCCCGAGCATGAAGCAGAAGCAGCCACACTTCATAAATCCAGCCCATCGCAGTGCTGCACATAGAAGGGGATGCAATGCCTGAGGGAACAAAAGAATTGCAGTTCTTACATGCTGTGTTCAGCTATAACGTGTAGTAGTAATGGACATACACCTGCATTATAGCCTGTTCTCTTCAGGCGGCACAAGCATTATGTTGCTATATCTCGCCTTAGTAAACAAGTTCTGAATATTCAAGCCAATAGAAACTTGTGGTCTCTCTTTGGTTGTCACCTTATATTGCTCAAATGCAAAATTACAGTATATTCTCTCTAATTCTGCCAGCAAAGTGTGTCCAACATCTCGGACACAACGCTAAGCAATTCCAAGGTTTCCATTATGCTCCAGTCATCCATCAATCCTTCAGTAATTTAAAGCTGTGAAAGCATGCATGTCCACCTTTCCCCCGCCTGGAAGAACAACACAACACGGAGAGCAGACTGAACTCACTCAGCGTTCACGCGAACAGAGCTGCAGATGACGAATCAAATCCGGCGCTCCCTCATTGTGAGTGAATAAATTACAAGTGATTGTGCTTTGTAATGAAGGCAGCGGAGCATATTGTGCAAATGCTCTGGTTTTTAATGATTTAATTAGAGAACCTCACTCAAACTGGAGCAGAAAATTTCAACACGGAGATGAGCAAGGGAGCTCTGCCAGAAAATGGCAGTGCGACTCAAGATCCAGTGTTAATTGCTGCAGCAGTCGACAGATGTGCCTCACGTTTCTGCCCATTTCCTGCTTTATTAAAATTAGTTGGACCCCAAAGAACGCCAAATGTTGTCTTCCTAAACTAAATGATTTACGACTGTTAAGCAGCTTCATGTCAGTCTAATTTCCGACATTCTCTACCCAATTTAGAAAGGATGCTGTCTGTAGCCTTAGGCTGCTGAGTGTGTGCTAAATCATTAACTACAGCTATCATCAGATACAGATTTGTCCCAAAATGACAAATCTAACAGGTGCAGCTTACATCAACCAAACTTCCCTTTCAGTTTCACATCTATTTTGCGTAAGGGTAAGATGGGTATTTTTCCTTGTTTTTTGTGTCTCAGGGACTAACAGGAACAACACTCTTTCAGATTGGTCAAGTATTCAACGAGGCCGCTGCAGCCAGCAGCGTCAAAACCAGTTTCAATGTAATCCCTTTGTTCAACTTTAAATCTTCTAAAAGTACTTGTTTTGCCACTGGCGTGTTTAGTTTATTATTCAGTGTTTGTCAATTCATGGAGAGGATCCCTACAGAGATAGATTTTCTTGTTGGAGAATAATAGCCTTTTTATTTCACCAAAAACAGTCTCGAAATCAACATTGTCAAACCCACCAGACTCAAATGAAATAAACAGTAGATTTATCATTGTGTACCACACATCATTCAAAGTCATAGAAGCAAAATAATACTTACTAAAGCCAGCTTTGTTCATCTTTCCACTGTTCCAACGATCACCACATTTGGTTTAGTTGAAATGAACCTCAATTTACCACTTAGATATGAAAATATGCTGCCACTGGACACCTTAAAATTACTGTTTCTTTAAATGAAGTCTGGTGTGTTTTTCGTTAAACAAAGAGGTTGACCTCTTTCAGGATCCTTGCCTTTAATTGTCAGACACTCATGCCACACTGCCCACGTGAGCAGCGCCGCTCAGGTGTGGCTCAGCTGTTGCTAAGCTGCAGACCATCTAGAGATTAGAAGTCTGGCCAGTTTTTTTTCCATGTGATGTGTGTAGTTTTAGCAAAAACACGATGAAAATTGTCTTTTTAGGATCATATTTAGGTACCACCACCTTTTACTACATTTTCACTGTCTATATCTGTCACAGACATGAAAAAAATATATATTTTTACCTCTTCCTGTTTCTGTTTAAAAATAAAAGTCCTCTGACAGCATTTTTTTTGGACAGACTTGTTTTAATTGTTAACACACGGCTTTTTATTGTAAAGTATTTGCAGGACTGTGTTGTCGACAGTGCAGTGGCTTGCACGGCTTCACAAATTAATGGAGCACAAGCTTTTAAATGTGGTGATATTAAAAGCTGGTATCTGAACATGTCAGTTTCAAAAGCAAGCAGTGGGCATGAATTGATGGGGCTGCAGGGATTACGTTGTAGCATTGCAGCCAGTGCTGCTGGCTGCTGCACTCTCACTCAATACTGGAACTGAATACTCAGTTTGTTGTTCCCATTAGTCACTTAGACATGAAAACACGGGGAAAACAGGGTCCAGGTTGGAAAATACTGAAGTCAACTTTAAGCTTCAACACAACACCAGTGACTAAACGTAGTATTTCGCACCAGCTGACTCCCCATCGCCCCAGAATGTTTAATCTTTCTAGGCAAACTTCTCTTTCATCAAACTAAACTTCAAAAAAGTTTAATAAAGTCACAGAGCCTGTTTGTCATATGGATCAAAAGGGGACAGCTTGATGTGCTGTAGTGCTGCCCCTGAGCCCAAAAGCTGTGTCCCTCTGCTGACAGCAGCGCAAAGCATTAATCATCCAACTCATTAAGACAATCTGCACAAGTGCCCACAGCTCATAAACTCTGGAATAGACCATGGTGACTGTTTTACCTCCTGAAGCATCTGCTTATTTATTTCTCAATACAGCCAACACACCCATATTCCCATTTCAAATGACAAGGAGCTGTGGCTGTTTATCTCCTCTTCATTCAGATATTGTTTCTCTTCAGGTATCTGTGAATAATAAAGAAAATCTTGATTTTCAATAACTTTGGTAAGTAAGGAATTGCACCGAAATTGCAGGAAAGAAATCGATTCTTAACAGTGATGCACTTCTCTCGATAAGAACACACTATTATTATGAATAAAAATGAAAGACGTATCTGTCAGGAGTGACGCTGATTCTGTTGCCAAGGCTAGAGAGGATTACTGTAGGTAAACTGTAGGTAGCGTAGCTTAAATGCTCATCATTTCCATTACATAAAACAGAAATATGTATGTGCAAGGCTTTGTTGTTGGTGCTGAATGAGCCAAGAAATCTCCCACACAAAAAGACAGCTCAAACAATAGTACGTTCCAAGGTCCCCAGTTAAATAGACAGACATTTCCGATGCTTCTCACACTGCTCCTGATCCAGGTACAATGTGCATACTTTTCAATGATACAATATTTGGTCACAATGAGGCTGTGAAAAGATTTCCTGCTCACACGGACAGCCTCGTGTTCTCCCAAGGCCCCATCAAAGAGACCACTATATACATTTTAATGTACTATTATACCGTTTATCAATTGGTAGAGGCTTTTTGTAATTACTCAGAGTGAGAAAATGCACTGGAGAAACTTTAACAAAGACTTTTAAGAAATACTGTGTAAGGTTAAGAGGTTTCATGTAAAAAGTTGGAGGAATCATCTAAAAATAAGCAAAGTTCTTTTCTTAAGAGTGGTGAGAAATCAGATTTGAACAAACTTGGACTTGATAGCCTGAAGGTTACTTGTGCAACTTAAGTTGCCATGGTGATGCGTGCAGCGTGAAAAGTGAGTCCCTGCAGTGAGACCAAAAAGCCAGCCCGAAGTTAGTTTTCTCGCCGCTAATCCGGCCTCATGGGGCATAACCCAGAAACAGAGGTGACAAAAAGTCAGAGCAGCAGCCGTGGTGAAAAAAGTGACGGCCGAGGGAACATGAGGATTTAAAGCGTATCAGTGACAGAGGTGGAGATAATCCTCTAACAAGCTCAGTGAGGAAGAAAGGACAGAGGTTGACCATGAGATGCTGGAGCGGAGATGTAAACAACAGCAGCTGTTACCTAGAGACAACAAATATAATCAGTAGATACTTTGGTAGCATGTCATCAACTGACACCAATAAAGAGCCTCCTTTGAGCCCATCTTGGCCCAAGTTAAAGAAACAGTTTGACACTTTGTGAATTACAGTATGTTCACTTACTTTCTCTCGGTGAGTTAGATGAGAAGATCAACATCACTGTCATGTCTGTGCGTTAAATACAGAGCTGCAGCCAGGAGTCAGTTAGCTTAGCAACGGGTGGCAACATCTAGCCTGACTTAAGGCCCAGGCACAGTAATCTGACATCAGAGGACTAACGGCAGCGAAAGCCGCCTCACCGTGTCTGTGTCTCTGACAAAATGTTGCATATGAGCACGTCACGTAGACTACAGCCACCGGCCAATAAGCACGTATGTTTTGCGCCCGCATCAAAGGAAACACCCCCATACCAGCAGACGGCGGGAGTCTGTAAGTCATTCAAATAGGGAAACGTGACATTAGCCAGTTATCACATTATTAACACAGTCGAAATTTAAAATAACAAAACACCGGTGAACAAAAACAAACCATGACGAAACATTTTAGCTCAACAGCTAAAGAAAAACGCTCCTACCTCACATCACAAGTTTGTTTCAACCTCACTTCCTCTGGATTTTAGCCTTTTTTTTTTTTACTTTCCTTAATTCCATGTCTCATCGTGTGCTGATTTCATTCACCAGCACGCTGCGCACTTGCCGTGCTCGCGCCAGACGCACCAGTGTGAAACTCAAATACTGCCACTGACATACTGATGCATCCCTCTTTTACAGTTTCCCTGCCTAAAACCAGGAAATGAGAGAACATATTTGCACTCCAAGTTGCCAACAAGCAGCTAAATGAGGCTGCTGATATTTAATTGCATATACTTACAAGGTACAAGGTAGATTTATTATTATTATTTTTATCATTTTTCAAACATAGTTTGAAAACTCATTTTTATTAAAAAATGAAATTAAGATGACTTTTTTTTTTTTTGATTTACCTTACTTACTTTATTTCGAACATATAAAAATAATGATAATAAATAAAATACTATGCACAAAAACAAAAATAATAGTGAAAGTATACAACGGATTTGTAATAAATTCACATTTCATGTCCAAAAAAGGAGAAGCAAAATGCTTGTCTAGTCCTAACCTTGTTTCATTCTCACCGATTAATACACAATCATAAATCACAACAAATAAGGCTTTACAGCTTGTTGCGGTGGCAACGTTAACTCATGCTATCCTGCTGTAGTTCATTTATAACATAACTTTAGCATTTTATTCATGGCGATTCCATTTAAGCTTGAAAAATAATAAAAGTGGTGTTCATCTGTGACGATTATCTTGCTGAATAAAACATTTAGGTGTCATAAACGTTTGCAACAGAGCATTTTTTTGCAATAACCCCAAATCCAATGCAGAAATTCCACAGGTTTTTTGACAAGGAAACCAGGCCGATGCCAACCTCCACACCAGCCTACACAAAAAAACGTCATCTCCGCAGCACAAAAAAGAGCCAACACTGGTTCTGAATGCAAATGCTGGCTCTGCTTGCGGCCCAACTTGGCCTCATTAGCACCCCACATGGGTAAAACACACTTGGGACCTTTATGGATCCAGCAGACAACATTTCATGGTCCCTCCATGCCAGCTCATCATTCACCCGTGTGAGGCCCACATGGAAATGTTGGCCAGGTAGGGGTCCAAAATGGCGACAGGCCAGAATCTGAGCACCTGGCAAATTAATTGTTGAGGCAGCATTTCTGATTAACAGCTCCACACACCTCCCAACAATATACATTCACAGATACGGCACAAACATTACAGCAGCTTTAAATCACGATTTACACTCCACCTGACTCAACAGGGGAACCGTAAAACCAAACCTGCGGCGTGATCCACCGCTGTAAGGTAAAGGCTCACAAAGTCAAAGTGTGTGTGAGTGGTGCTGATTGTGGAGGGGGTACACTCCAGTCATTCCCCGCCCCTGCGCAATTTCCACGGAGGCTGGGTTTCATCAGGTTTTGTATTTCAGACCTATTGATTATCTGCAGTGAGGGGGGCACTGTGACAAAACCTCAGCAGGAGCTCTCCATCTGCAATAAGCCACGTGCCAAACACACAAGCTCTCTGCCCCTCACACACACACGCACGCACACACGCACACACACACACACACACGCACGCACACGCACACACACACACACACACACACACACGTTTGTTCTGCTGTGCTACTGCTCCCCTGCTTATGAAAGACATAAATATACTGAGGGACTGTTCTTTATTTATGAGCGTGTCGGGGTGGCTAGAATGTGACTTCATTTTGTATGTTTTTTGGGGGGTTTTTGTTTGACCCTCCAAGAACCTAAAAATATTTTTTTCTTGAGCCTCCCTGAGTGACTGTCGGAAAATGCATGACCACGGCTCCACCATAAATTAGTTATTTGATTTCAAAAACGAACCCTTTGATGTATAAACTTAAAACTTGAAGATGAAATCCTGGAGTTGAAAAAAGCTTCAATGTTTTTTTGCACTCTTGTCATGAATGTTGGTTAGTTCATGCAAACTGTTCTTTTTTTTTTGCAATTTGAAATAAAACATGTAGAATAAAGTGATTTTGATGACATTTCACTATTTTAAACTCATATCTGGTTGTTTTTATATGATGGATGCTGAAATTTCCGACTTCCAAGCGTTCCAGGTGAACAACAAAACGTAAAGAAAAAACATGACAGACAGCTACGAACTGGTGTTTCTGCGGCTAGTCTATGGACTATTGCACCATCAGCGGGGCCGCCTCCTTGCACATACGAGCGAAACAGGAAAAACTACGCTTAAGGTAACAGATGCCGTCGTGTTACAGCATTTTATATTCCCAATAACACTTGCAACATATTTTGACAACAATTTATATGCAAAACAGGTTTTACTATATAATAGTAGATGTATTATGTTAATAAAATACATTAGTTGATTTCTTACCATTTACAATTTGCGCCTCCATGGATACTGCCATTGTTGTGTTACGTGAACGCTGAAGTTCACAAGTAGAAACGAACAACGGCTTCGAGTGGCGGTCCATTGTACTTTTTCCAGTAGGAGGTCGGAAGTCTGGAACAGAGCATCATTTTTGAGTTTTATTACTCATTCCTCAATGAATAAGCCTACAAAAACAGGTATTTTAAGTTGCATGCCATTCCCCTGAGAAAAAAAAAAACTATTTGATATGCCTCCCCCTTTTTTTGCACAGCCCCCTCTCCCCTCACAAATAACTAACAGTCCCTTACTAATAAAGCTCATGCTGGCATTGGCTCTTTTATGGGATTATCTAATCTGCTGTGAATCAACAAAGTCATTCGCAGCTTTATCTCAACACACATTTAAAGATGCTTCCTCCATGATGTTTTTTTGGAAGCTTCCAATCGGTTAGCAGATCAATTCACCTTTTGTGAGGCGCACATGTGTCTGTAGTCCTCTCTTCCTCATCGATTCTTATCTCCATGACCTTTGCGTCTCGTGCAGATATCACTGCAGGTGTAAACAACACGGAAAAAACAGCACGTGGCGTTTTAGTGGCCAGACTTTTGGGCACACAGATTAGAAAGAGTCGAATTAACTTTAATGTTTTATGCTCTTAATTATTCATTTTGAGCCGTCGGTGAATTTAGATGGAGATGAACGGATGTTTACCTTCAGTTTTTGGGAGCAACGCCGACATTTATTTTCCGGACGGAACGCGACCCCCATCTTGTGGCGGGAGGAGGAACTGCCACCGACTGACGTCACTGTCGCAAAAAAAGCACAGAGTAGCCGCTTTGCTTTACGGCAGTTTGAACTAAAAACATTTCGACATGACATCTTCGTTAATTTGCAGCGAAACTCAAAGCAGGTAAATAAAAACAGCAAGTGAGTGGATTTTATTCATTGAAACAAAGTTAAAGAACTTACCTGTCAAGTTTTAGCGGCTGTTTCTTGTTTACTACAATACAAAAACGACTCGTGGATGACACACGCTCTGCTCCGTGTCAGCCTCCTGTTAGCTAGTGGACGTGTAAACTGGATTTAAACTGGCTGTTAACTGGGTTTAAACTGGCTGTTAACTGGGTTTAAACTGGGACTTTCTTACTCCCGTTTCAGGGTGAGTTCAGTCCTGAACAGAGACGTGAAGCAGTATGGGAAAAAGTACATGTTTGACCGCAATGAGGAGACGTGCTGGAACTCGGATCAGGTAAAACTGCAGCTCCATGTGGCATACTTATAGTATATAGTATGTACTGTATACTAACTGTCGTAGTATTCTTATTTTTGCACTTAATATACATGAAACCGGCATACTTAGTAGTTTTATACTAACGGGAAATTATATTGCTTAAACTGTGGTTTTTGAATGCCACTGTAACTTACACAGTTTATACTTAACCCTTTGAAACCTGAACTTTCTTGATTTATTTATTTATTTATTTATTTATTTATTTATTTATTAAAAAAAAAAAAAAAAAGGAAAAATGCAATGAGCAAGATATAAGTTAACAAGATATAACCCCAAAAAATAAGCAAAATATATTAAAAATAAATAAATAAATTAGGTCTACAAGAAAATTAACTAAATAAAAAAATGGAAAATACCTGAAAAAGTGCTACAAATAAAATAAATTAGTGTATGTATATATATATATATATATATATATATATATGTATATGTTACATCATTTTAAAGTAGTAATTATAATAGTTATTTAGTTTCCTGATATTTTTCACTATTTTTTATCATTTTGTAATGATTCTCTCCCCTTCTCTCTCCCGCTCACTCTTTTGGCTAATTTTCAGACCATTTTCTTGCCAGCTTTTATTAATTTCTTGCAATTTGCAGGATATTTTTGGCCAGTTTAAAAAAAAAAAACTGAGTCAGTGTCCTTGTATGTATGTGTACACACTTGTTTGGTCAATAAGCTGATCGTAATTGCGATTTAGTTTTCTTGGGATGTTCCTGAATCTGTTTCGCCACATTTTTTTTTATTATTTACAGCTTTGAGCGGCTCCTTTTATGCATTACATTGTGGGAGATTAGTGTACGTCAACAGCACACTCACAAACAGCCTTTTTTTAGTGTACTTACTGACTGATAAACATATATTTAGACATTTTTTTACCATGTAAACACACCATGCATTTCAAAACCTTCTCACTATTCGTTTGCAGCATGGAAAAATGATACGTACTCAGAAACTCCCTGAATGATAAACTTAACATATCATAGTCAGTCATCAGCACCATGTCTTTGGCAGGGTGAATGTCAGTGGGTGTCTCTGGAGTTTCCCCAGTCAGTCAAAGTGTCAGAGTTGAAGGTCCAGTTCCAGGGAGGCTTCTCAGCAAAAACATGCAGACTAGACGGTAAAACTCAGATATTACATTTTCAACTTCTAGCCTTTTTGTAAATTATTTCCTGTTGTCATTATCTGTCTTTTTATTTAAGTGATGAGGTGAATCATTTTCTACTTGTGCTTCCTGCAGGTTGTTCAAAAGATGGAGCTTTTACAGAGATCAGCCATTTTTACCCAGAGGACAACAGCTCTCTTCAGATATCCTTCAGTGTTACTGTGCAGCATCTGACTGATAACCATGTATTTTTTTTTAATGCAATGCCACATAGGGGAGCGTCATTTTCTTTTGTCTACAACACAACATTAATCACAAGTAATAACAGTAGCTATAAATGTGACTTAACTCTTCATTCAACTGTATTAATTATAATTACAACAAATAATGAGAGCCATAAATAATCTTAAACGGGGGGTTGACAGTCACCAGGTGTTTACAGGTGTGTTTTTTTTTTTTTATTATTTACTTGGTTATTTGATATGTATTTCTTTCCTAGTATATGTTCATTTTTTCTGTAAATAATAATGAAAAATAGATATTTATATTAAGTATGTGGGTGTATGTATATATTGAATTAATTTCAGTATAGGTTTAAATGAACAAGGAAACTGGTTAATTAAAATTCAATGACTTATGGAGAAGGGGTGGGATTAAATAAGTTCTTTTCGATCCTTTTCAAATATGTAAACTAAGTCATCATGTGTTTGACCATTACGGTTGCTTATATTACTTTTTTATATAATAATTTCTGTTTCCTTTATTACATGTTCGAAATAAATCAAAACGTAATCAGATCAAAACTACTGTATCAGACAGTTACATAATACTAAATGTAATTCTGCTATAATACATTAAATTCAGCCTGTCAGGCAACACCAGGTTTATTACGGCAGCTGAAGCTCTACCTGTCACTCTACCAACACTATGAACACAGCGTGCTTCCTGTTAGCGTTCTTGATGGTTTTATAATAAGCATCAGACAATATTTTCCTGAACATGTTTTGCATCTTATCTTGTTCTTAACTCCACACCCACAGCTTTCCCATACAGGAGGCCCCTGCAGTGGACAAAGTAAAAATAATGTTTGAGAATAGTGCCGACTTTTTTGGGAGAATAACTGTTTATTCCTTGGACGTCCTGGGGGAGAAAAACTTGTGACCTTTTTTTTTTAAATTCTCTCGTGAGAGAGGAAGTGACTCCTGAGCTCAGGACGCAGTTCGGTGTGGTGGCACTTGGGAAACATGTCATCTGTTCCCTCACCTCTCGAGCTGATGTGACTGTGGCCTTTTTTGGTATGGACGCTTTCAGGGATACGCCAAACCACCTCACTCTTCGTTACTCACGAGGCTTAGTGCGGACTCTAATCGAGTTTTTATTGCAAATTTAATGGGTTTGTTGTGATTATAAAAGCACTTGTAATCACACTACATGTTTACGTTGTGCCTATAAGTTGAAGCACCATTCCAGTGGAACACACAGTATGAAAATATTGTTTTTTTATTAAAAGTTGTTTACAATCCTTTTTGTGCTGTCTTTCTCTCAAACAAAATAATTCTGCTGCACAGCGTAGCATTTTAGTCCTTGTTTGTACAAAGTTTCTGCACATTGTGATACAACGTACACATCAGTGAAATAAACCATTTCTAAAATAACAGAAGTACTTTTACTCAGTGTAAATGTCTCTGCCTGTGTACCTATCTGTTACCATGACTTGCTGTTGTTACACGGGTCTTTGTCATTATACTACCAGTGATGGCTGGTTGTAGATCTGGCATCCTCAGAAGGTTATTTCCAGTTATTTGTTCTAACTAGTGTCATGTTGGTGGCTTGTAGAGCTTCAGGATATGGTCCTCTAACACTTTCTGAACTGTGGAAAAAAAAAGAAATGAAAATGTAAGATCAGCAAGAGATATTTTACATTAAATAGATAGTTCACATTTTTTTTAAGTTTGTTTGTTTTTCTAAGATCCCCATTAGCTTTTGCAATAAACAGTAGCTACTCTTCCCGGAGTCTCCGTTATTTTCATCAGCAATATTTCATGAACTAGATTTCATAAATACGCATCCATATTATTCATACTCACAATACGACTAAACACATTACACCATTACCCCATACAACCCAACTTCAAAAAATCTAAATTATCCCTGTAACATGCTGTGAAAAGAAAAGGTATTTGTAAGGAATCAAAAAAAAACAATACATACTCTTTTTGTGTCCCAGGGCAACAGCTAAGGCCATCGGACTGTACCCAGAGTCCGATTCGATGGTCATGTCGGCCCCTTTGGCTTAAAGAGAGTATAGTATGTTTAATTAGAAAGCATTCAAACTGGATGAATCAAAACTTAACATGATAGAAATGTAATGTACCCAAGAGTGCCTCCACACATTTGATGTGGTTCCCTCGGACAGCGTAAAGAAGAGGAGTCCCACCATTCTAGGAAGAACAAAAATACAAAAATGTCATTAAAAAATGTGACTTTTTCAAACATCTTAATGTGTGTTTGCTTGTCATAACTAGTGCATTTTATGTGTTTGTGATGACATGTCAGATATAAAAAAAGTCATGATGTACCCAGTCATATGTGTCAATGTCTACTCCGTGTCTGAGAAGAGACTCGACGATGTCCACGTAACCTCCAGAGCTGGCCAGAGTCAGGGCACTCTCTCGCTCTCTTGCAATTGTTTTGGGGTCCGCGCCCTAAAACAAAAAATATACATATATATAAATAAATGACAGTGAGATTGTGCATTTTCTCTTAATCCCTTGAAACTAGATTGACATCACTTTTCTTGTCCTGCGTTTGGCCATCTTTCACAAGTAATTAAAGCTTTATACCTAAGCAATGTGGTTTGATTTCTTCTCTGATAACATGGAAAAAAGGCAATGAGCAATTTGGGAGGAAATGTCTTAAAAATTACAAGATTTTGTAGATTTAGATTTTTAAAAAAAAAAAAAAAAAAGCCAGGTAAAATACTTTAGAACTATATTATAAATTATCAAAATCAAATATTTAAACTGATGTTAAATAGTCATTCTTTTTTAAACACATTTGTCAGGTTGTCCCATGTTTGTTTTTTACTTCTTTTTTTTTGCTAATTTTCACATCATTTTTTATCTTTTTTATACTAGTTTGCTATGTTTTTGGTCATTTCTTCTTAAGTTGCTCATTATTTTCTCCCCATGTTTTTAAAAGAAACATATCCAGTTAACTCAGGTTTCAAGGGGTTAATGACATGTTCAAGTCTTTCTGGACAGCAGTCGCTTACTTCTAACCTTTTCCAGGAGAAAATCCACCACTGCTTTTTCCCCAAACGCTGCTGCCCACATGAGAGGCGTAAAGCCCCGTTCATCCTGTTTGCTGAGCAGTGAACTGTCTGCAAAAAAAGGAATCGATATTTTAACAATTCAACGGAAGGAAAATTTTGATTTCTGTTATGTGACAGATTCCTCACCTTTACTCAGGTGTGCAGCCACTTGTGAAACCTCGCCTTGAGCTGCCAATTGGTGTATGGACAGAGCTGAGGAAAATAATAACTTCATATCAGAGCTAAAAATAAAATTTATATCAATTCTGCCATATCTACATGACATACACAGGATTGAACTGCCATTTCCCCCAGACTTCCAATGTAACCACGCAAGTACACAAATAAAATAATAAAAATGTGAAAAAAGTAGGTAAGTACTAAATAAGGTATTATAAATGACACTTAATCAGAAATCAGAGACACTTAATTGATTCTCAGGGGAAATTATGGTTCATTACAGTCACTCTGATGCCAGCATAGAGTATTAAAGCAAGTAGAAATAAGTACAAATATATAAAAATAGAAAATAGGAATACAGTAAGAGTAAACAGTTAGCACATTATGTAACAATTTAAATATTTAAAATAAAGTATGTAAATGTGTAAAAATATAATTGTAAAAAATACAGTAGCAGACAATTAGCACTTACCTGTGAATATATAAATTATTATATGGATATTGTGCTGTGCGTGAAAAGTGTGTAAAATATAAAACATAATACAATGCAATGAATAAAACTAGTATGTAAGTTAAAAATATATATGAAGGAAAACACACAAGCAGAAACTTCAAGTGCAAATGGGAAGCGAGGGATTATTTCAGTTTTGCAGTGAATTATTATTTTGCCAATGGGATGAACACTGCGAATATAATAAATAGTTGTAAATAAATCGAAACACCAGAGCATATTTGCCAGTACTTACAGTCTAATGTTGCTGGGCGTACTGTAACCTCATTCCCACGCTGCCTGTTGGTCAGAGTGGCAGAGTGGTGAATGAACAAACCCTCTTCATCCACATCCCTGTTTTCTGGAGACACTGGATCAAGCAAATAAACAACAAACATGTGAGTGTAAGCAAAATATCCACTGCTTACTTGTTTATTTTAAGACTCCAAACATCGTGTGATAATAAAAACAAAGATAACACATTTCAAGAAAGTGATCACGGACAGGAAACTTATATTAAAAGATAAAAAATGAAAAGCCACAGATACCATTGGACCTCTCATCTCTGGACTCGGAAGGACAAACATTAGCGTTAGATGAGCGATTATTTTGGTTTTCTGCAACCTCTTCATCACCTCTGGCCTCCATGATCACTGCAACACAAAACAACACATCAACTGCTGAATAATGTGGTGCTGCGCTTCACAAAAAGTAGCCAAAACTAGTTTTTAAAGCAAATTGCATCGTCCACTCACCACATCCAGCCTCACAGTCTAATTTGCGCTAACTTCCTTTTGGCCAAACTGAAAGTAAATTAGTCGCGCGACGGGTCTCGCAGACCATCGAAGTAAACCGAGACACATAACTTAAAGCTCAGTTGATTAGCTATTTAATAAATCAACTATTTTATCAAAACAAATGAAGAAACGTTTGATTCAACCCGCGAAACGTATCACGGCGCTTGGTTGTCTTTTAAGGAAGAACCGATTTTTTAAACAGTCGATATTTCTGTCCGGGAATAATTTCGTGTGGCACATGACAACAAAAACACGGAAGAAGCGAGAATCAGCTGACACAGCTCGCACACACCTGCGCCGTTTCTGATTGTAACAACCAGCCAACACAATGGAGGACCAGGAGATGCAACTAAAAGTTAGGAGAGGTAAATATTAGCCAGATAAATCAGCAAACAACTTACCTCATCATTGCCTCTCAACGCAGCAGCTAAGCTAGTAGCTCTTAGCCGCTATGCTAAATCGATGCTAGTATCGTGTTTACATCCGCCTTTCATGCTGTTGGATGCTTTCCTCCGTTTTTATTTTATTTTCTAACACGTCTCGTGTATGCTCAGGATTTGTCTGTCCCCTTTTGACTCTACAGTGACGGATAAGTTCACGGAGAGCATGTACGTGCTGGCTAACGAGCCGTCAGTGGCTCTCTACAGACTGCAGGAGCACGTCAGACGGTCGCTGCCTGAACTGGTGCAACACAAGGTATCCAATGTGTGGCTTATTGTCGGAGAAATAAAATAAATGCAAACTGCTAGCAAATTTAAGGGAAAATAAATCGTAAAATTATTTTACATCGTATTGTTGTTATTTTCGTATCAGGAAACAAACAACTGTGAATGCCAAATGCCAAATAATGCACACATTGAACAGCAAAAACCTCACGACATCTGCTCCTTATTAGGGACTGTCCGTTATTTATCAGAGTAGGGGGTGGCTGGGGTGTGACTTAGCTTTTGTTTTTTGGTGTCCAATATCATGTTCCTCCTCGGAGATTTTTTCTCCCTTGAGTTTCCCTGACTGGGTGGGGAAAATCCATGACCATCTCTTCATCATAAATCATCATATTTCATATCTGCTTGCAATAATAAATGATGCAATGTTGGATATTTTTAAAAGAAACATGCTTCTCAAACCCAGTGGTGGATTTTTGTGGTTCTGAGGGTATTTAAAATACATTTTAAAAAATATGACCACTTAAAGTTCAATGTCTCTCCTCTTCGCCACATCAAAAATACCCCCTCACCAGTGCCTAAAAATAATTGCAGTGCCTTCGCCATTGTGCACCACATCTCCCCTTCATAAATAACCAACAGTCCCTTATTATTTCAACTTTATTTCAAGCATCAAAAGCTTTTGTGAAGAAGTGGAAGTTGTTATCCCAGGCTGTCTGCAGATACTTGAAATATATTGAATGCATTTTTAAAAATTAGACCTTTAAATAAATTAAATAGGCTTAAATCTGAATTTGTTTGGACTAAATTGTAACAAAAAATTTACCTAAATTAATTTTCTTTATTTCAAAATGAGTCAAACTCCACTGCATGAAAGCCATGATTTTTGATGTATGTTTTCTTTTTACTTTGCACTTATTGTTGGCAAACTGTAGATTAACTTAATTAACTTTAATAACCACAAAACCCACCTCAGCACTGACTACATATACACTACTTACCTGCAGTGGAAAAAATATTCTTAAATCTGCTTAATCATTTCCTTGACGGTCTTAAAAAGTATTTAATTTAAGTGTCCTGTAGACACCCTGCATTCACTTTAGGGAACAGCATTAGTCATGAAGAGCGTGTGTGTGGTTGCAGTTTTCAACAGCTCTGGACAGCAACCAGTGTGTTACATCGTTATACCCTTTGTCTTGAATATTTAGTGGTTGTATTTTCGGTCATTTCTCACACAGACAGACATGCAGAGCTGGGAGGAGCAGAGTCAAGGAGCCATTTACACAGTAGAGTATGCATGCAGGTGAGGAGAAGCACAGACCTACACATTTACAGAACCCGCTGTCATGTCATGACTGTTAACACTTTCATTGATTTGTTGGTTTTCGCAGCGCCGTGAAGAGCATGACGAACAGCAGCTTGTATTTCAAAAACATCGACGGCCTCCTCCGTCAAGCCATCAGCATGAAGGAACAGATTAGCAACTCTCAAGGACGCAGGTAGGAGGCAGCAGTGAACATGCTGACTTAGACATGGAGGTGTCCAGAATATAGGGAGGTGAAGTATGATAAACAGTCTTCAGATTGAAAAATTAAAAAATGTGCAAATTTAGGAGTGCATCAACATTTGTTGAGCAGTGAAGTTAGCTCTCGGTTGCCCGAACTCAACTCTTTCATAGGTGATACATTTCATTTTGTTTAAAGCTGCTTCAGAAATAATCCTTCCAACACTACGGTGCCTGGGGGTTTGAAAGATTGAGTGTGACAAAAATAATGTAAAGCATCTCTTCAAAACTCAGTGCCTTTATCTCTCAAGCATCAGGGTGATTTAAGGGTGTGTGCCAAATACCTTTGCCTGCATCAAGAATTGTTTCTTCAATCGTTTGACAGAGAGACAGTCATCATCGGAGGTGGTTTTCAAACAAATAATTCTCTTTCAAAACAAAATCTAGTCTTATTTATTAATGTCAGCCTTTGAAAAAGCCAGAAATAAAAGAATACTTCTTTTTCGGCCATGCCACCTATCCTTACAAAAGTGCCAAAGATGTACTTGTGGGTCATTGTACTTTCACATTTTCCAAAATCTTTTTAATCGACTTATTTGATACTAAAATGAGAGACATAAGTGACTCAATTTCTGGAGTTTTATGCCATTTGCATTTATTCTTTGCTCCTCATCAAACCTTTGTTCATTTATAACCTTTGTTTCCATTTGATTTATTTAATCCTTCATTTATAATCATTTGTATTGGTTAATATTTTGGCTTAGCAGCTAAGAGACCTTGTTTTTTGTCCTTTCTGTTTATTCCCCACAATAACTGCAAAATATTCTAATAATCTGAACTCTTTTTTGTAGTTAGTAGGAGCTTCATTTTTTCTGTTTTGTTTGTCTGTGCTTATTTTCTTTTGTTTCTCATTGATCCCTGCATGAAGCTTACATGATGTGAACCCCTCTCCCAGTCCCCTTGTCTCTGCTGTACATGCCCCTTCCACTTCCTCATGACCTCTGGACAGAGGTGTCCAAGGTTAGTAGTTCCTCCAGATATAATATAATCAAATTCAGGATGTATTTTTGACATATTGTATGAAATGTGCATTCAACCAACATTTAAACTTAACAGGTGTTTTTTTCTGAACATTATTTTAATGTCTTTTAGTTGTCAAAAAAAATCCTACTTTTAAATGGATATATATTTTCTAAAAAAAAGTAATTAATTTATGGTTGATATAAAATAATTTTGAACCACACACAACGAAATACATCTGAATATTATGCACAATTATTTGGCAAAAAGCCACCATATGCAGCGGAATAAAGTATTCACAGTATTACAATGAAAACTATACATACTGTATGCCAGACCGATACTTGGGCAACACTGGTGTGTGTGTGTGTGTGTGTGTGTGTGTGTGTGTGTGTGTGTGTGTGTAAAGAGATTCAAATCATGCTCATTCATACATAACACTATAAATTATACAAAATTTGTCTCCATTTGTTTTTCATAATAGTAAAAATGCTTCATAATCTGAACAGTTGAAATCAGTTGATAAAGGTGAAAACTTGGGTGTGTGTTTCAGTCCGAGTCTCATGTCGTTTGCAATCAGTCAGGCCGAACACGCTGAGTGTAAAAAGTCCAGTTCTACATGTTTGAGATGACACTTGTGTCATCAGTCCATCAGTGTCTTTAACCACGAGCTCAGCTACCTTTATGTCACACAAGGGTGGAGTCTTTTGCAGAAATCCCTGACTTGCGTGCAAGGACGCTCCTCATCTCATTGTTGACCCCGTTCCAGGGTTTCGTCTGAGCCTGCAGTAAACCGGATTCAGTAGACAGGGTCCTGTGCATTCGGGGACAACTGCCACCGCTGCTGTAGCCGTCTTTATCACTAGCATGGCCCTGGGAACCCGCGGCAGGGGAGTACTGCTGTTGCTGGTATTGTTGTTGTAACGGGTTGCCACATTGAGGGTAGGAGACCGGATGCTGGAGGTGAGACTGGCTGCGGTGCATGCGTGGTTTGTCCACGCCAATTTTGAGCTCGCAGTGTCGTGAGACGGGCGTGCTGCTGCTTCCGTGGTCGTTTCGGAAGAGGGTGTCGAGGTGGTCGGTGTGATAGCGCTTGGCAGTATGAGAAGCTTTGACCAGAGAGTGGATCACAACGACCAGAAGGATTAAGATCCCAGAGGAGAGTACGCAAGCGCTTGCAATGCCGGTCTCCACCTCAAATATGAGGAGCATAAAGATGGACATAGCTGCCAGGGAAGAGAGGAGGGCGTTAGAAAAACAGAATTTATACACACAGAAACACCAAATGACCAGTAAACTATCTCTCATCTTAGAGCTGAGTGATGTGGCTTAAAAAAAATATTGCGATATCTTTAGGCTATATCGTGATACATGATGTATGTCTCAACATTTTGAAATCTCCTCTGAACTACTGTAGATTACTAAAATACCAAATTATTAAGTGAACTTAAGTTGCAAAAAGTTAAAGTAGCTATTGTTGATATAAATTTTAATAAAGTGCTGTTTTAATAAAGTTAAATAAAATAATCTTACAATGAAGATTATGATTAAATACTACTAATGCTATGGTGCTCCATGGTCACAAAAACACGTGCTTTGCCTGCTCGGTCACTATCGCTCTGTTCATCTGCATTGAGTCATAACTTCAAACAAAAGACCTTAAAAGTTATTTTTTACTTCAGTCTGGGTTTCCTACTAATTTCCTAATTCCTCATTTATTTTTCATTTTCACATTACTTTTTCCACATCACAGCAATTTGATGCTTTACAAAAAACATATCATATTGTGTTGAAATGACAGATAAAAGCTGGCTATTCTTAGCTGACTTGTTCTATGTTTATCTCCAGGAAAAGGACCATGGACTCGGGCATGCTAAAGGAAGGGGGAGAAAAGCACAGTTCTGGGATGTGACGTGACTTCCTGAGCAGGCGGTGTTGCTTCTACAGCCCTTTGCTCTGCTGCGTCTTGATTGAGGCTGGAGTGGGGTCACAGGGGCGACACCTCCTCATCACAATGGAGTGACTGCCTCCAGTGACCCCCCCCAGTACAAGCCGCTCAGTGGAACAGAACGCCACAGCGCTGCCAGGTTCAGCATTAAAAACAGTTAAGTCATGGACGCCGCTCAAAGAATGCATTGTTCTCGTGGACTCGCTGGACGGACCAGAGAGAGAGCAGCCGTGCTGGGTTTGCATCTGCTGTTTAAAATCCACTGCACCGGCAATGTTTTGGACACTAGTTTTTAAGGTTTTTGTTAGTTTGTTGTTGAAGGCTACAGACTAAAAAGTACCCTGCGTGCAAATTATAACTTACATAAGTTAAGGACAAGTGTGTGCTAGAAGGCAACAACAGCTGCCCAGTTCTAAACTTCATTTCAGCTTTAAATATATAAAATGTTAAATGGGCAACATGATCTAAAACAGAAATCAAGAATCTTACAAAAAATAATAATAGTGTTTTTGTAATCTGTTCTTACCTGTTAAGTAGACAGAAACCCCCAGGCAGAACAGTCCGATTGCCACGTGTCGTACAGCTCTGCTATCCAAAAGGAACCAGTCTGTTCTGTGGAAACAAATGTCATATGTTCAGTATCATGGCTTACACTGCAAAATTGTCACTTTCTCATCAGTGCATGAATGAAGATGAATTTTGCAACAATTTCTATGTTGACTGTTTTCTTTTGTTTTGTTTTATCACAACTTTCTTTACTACATAATAAAACTATCTTGACTCTTTTTATAGTAAGTTTATGTCTCAGAACGACAAGTCCTAAACTGTTCGATTATTTCTAGGTATTTTGTAAAGCTCATTATTATTCACATTTTCTTGGAATGTCCCCTTTCAGTGGGGAGGTCCCGGGGTATGCTGTTGGGATTTGTAAACTGACGTGGGAAAGGGCCAGCTAGAGGCCGTGCGCTGGGTGCATAATGAGAGGAAGGCCATTGTTTAGACAGGATTCATAGGGGTTGAGAGGTGGGGGGCGGCCAACCGCACTGCAGCACGGGCCTCTGCACTTTTACACATAAGGAAGGCCCTTTTATACTTGTGAAACTTTGTTTTCTTTTAATGAAACTTAATGCAGCCGACTAGGATCTGCTGTGGTTTACCGAGAACAATTAAAGAAGATTGTGTGGGCATCAGAAGAAACACATAGCTAAAATGCTATTTTCCTCTTATAGCAACTGTGTGCACTGACTGTGTGACCAGAAAACATGTTTGTAGAATGCAATGCAGTTCTGTAGCCTTTTAATAATTACCTTTCTCAAAGCGTTATGTTTCTGAAAGGCATTGATTGAATTCAGGGGTTTTATTTGAGGCTCCACTCTGTGGTGGTTTTATTTTGCTGTGCCTTACATTGAAAGTTTGCTTATTTACATAAACAGGCAAACAAATCACAAACTTTAGCCTCAAAAATTAGAAATACTTGAATTAAAATCTCTCCGGCACCAATTTAAAAGGAAGTTTTCCCTTGGCAGGATTTATCACATAATAGCTGTATCAGATTGCAGTACATAACACAGGGGGAGGTTTTTTTCTTCCCCATCATTCATTGTAATTAAAGAAGTAGTTAAAGTGAAATTATCCAGCGTTTGCTTAACAGTTGCCACGGTGACCACAAGTGACACTTACAGAATAGGGGGACCACGGTTGGTTGGCACACTTTTGACTCTCTGCCCATTTCTCTGGCATAATTTATGTAAAAATATTCTAACCAACAGCAAATGACAAGTTAATGTCTCAGCTAGGAATCAATGAGTTTTAATGTACACAAACATTTTTTTTAATTAGATTATTTGTGATTAAAGTCATATTGTGCATTTGTGCCAACCAGCCCGTGCAAGGGGTTGGCTGGCACAAAGTTAAAATTTCATAAATGCAATAAAAAGAAGCTACCAATAGAAACAATATGAACATTTATTACAAACAAGTCCCAGAAGACATGATAATTTAATTAAATATCTGCCCACTTGTATAATCAAACACTATTTGGTGGTGGCTGTGGCTCAGGAGGCAGAGCAGAAGATTCGATCCCTGGATCCGTAGGTCCAGTTGTCCAAGTAAATTTGGGATAAAATACTTATACTTTTACAGCCACATTTGTCTCAACTTTGTGATGAAAATATGTTCACCAGGCAGCTATAATCACTCATTACAAACTTTCATATTGTTTTAACTTATTCAAAGTGTTTTTGAGTATCATAAAACTAGAATGTACCATAAAAATACAATGCATTATTGGTATTATTATCATTAGTAGTAGTAGGAGGAGGAGGAGGAGGAGTGTTATATCAAAATGTTGACATAGCTGATTTCTTGTATATTAACTAGAAGTACCAGTTTTCCAATATCTTAAAATAACACTTACATTAAGTCACCTAAAACTCTTCTTTTTCACTTTCCACAGCCTCCTACAAAACTGAAATGTTACCTTCACAGAAAAAGTTAGTGCCTCAAAGTCAAATGTTTAAAATAGGCCTAGTATGGGTGCAGGTAAAGAAAGGAAACATTTTCATGTTACATTTTCTTTCTATGACCTTAAAAGGATCTGAAAATATCCGTGTGCAAAAAGACCCCGTTCTCCCCTACTATCAATGCTAAGATGCAGTGTAACAGTAACATGCTTGCCAACATTAGCTAACAATTAGTCACTTAAGCTACTTCCCTGCTGGAAACAACAGCTAAAAAACAGCTTATGCTGGTAGGTTTTTTCAGTTGGTTTTAGCTGGTTGAAGATGGTCATAGATGGCCCTGACCCAGTTCTTGCTGGTCTTTGATGGATTAAGCTGTGCACTTTTATCTTTTTGCATAACATATGACAGTAGACTTCACTGACTTATGTCATTTGCTTTTCATATTTCCCCCTCATGATACTGTTATTTCCCCATACCTAAGGACATTCATTTATTTGTAGGTTTATACTAGACCACTTGAGTTAAGCAGGAGAGGATTTTTTTGTTTATAACTTAAGCTTTGTATTTGTAAGCGAAGCAGTTTGTCTTTTTTCTTTTAAAACTCAGTCTTACTGTAAATGTCGCTTTCTTGCATCGGTGGTGTTTTTGAGCTGCGTATTAATACTGTAATTAGATGTAAAGCGATTACAGGTGCGATTAAAGGTGAGCCAGCCTATCAGAGCTGACCGGAACTATCTTTTTCTCAACTTTACCAACAGCAGTTAAGTACAAGTGAGTGAAGCGGCGCACAGCAGGTGCTTGCTTTAAACTCAAAGTAGCAAAGGTGCGTTTCATGCAAGTTAAATACCTTTCAGTGTCCTGCTCTCCTCTGCAGACCTCAGTTGAGAAGTAGCTGTGGAGGAGACACACCACCACAGAGCTGAGCTGCAGGGTGAGGGACAGCGCGGACAGCACGGTGGACACAGGCAGCAGGACGGCCCAAATATGAGCCGGGATGATCGAGGCGGTGGACGGGGGAGACTCCTTCACTGCCGTCTGCTGAGACTGAAGCTGGAAAATCAAAATCACCGATAAAACTGACATAATGGCCGATAAAATCCCCAGTAGACACAGAACTATTAGAGACCGCTGGCTGTACTTGAGCGTCATCTTTATCGTGAGTTTCTCCAGAGAATAAAAAGTTCCCCCCTCTCCTTAAACACACTTCACCGGCGATCCTAAACTCAGCAAAACTGCGCTGGCATCGCAGTGTGAATAATTTTTCCTCAGTCCTTTTCAGGATGAATAGTTTCCTCCCCGGCGTGGATTTTTGCAGCAGTTTGCTTGTTGTGGTCGAGCGCCCTGCTGCTCAGTCTGAGCATGTGATGTGCTTTAAATCCCCAGATTAAAAACTTCGTAACAACAATGGACTTTTTTCTCTTGGATCCTCGAAAACAATGCGTGGACGCGCTCCTGGGAGAGGCAGAGCTCACTGAATACACACAAAACACCGAGGCAGGACAAAGGAGTTTAAAACAGTGCAGCCTCACTGCGAAGTTAATAAAGTTGCACCCAGTTATACACAGTTTTTAGATAATGTGTCAAAAAATATACTGAAAGCATTAACTTTTGGGGCCTAATCCAAAATAAAAACAGCCTTTAAATTACTAAAAACAAATGTCCTCATGGATTGAATGCCATATTTCATTGCATGTGTAAATAGATTAGCCCACTTCTTATGATTGGATGTATCCTCATAAAGTGATTAAAGGATTATGATAGCTCTCTTCAACAGGAAATGCTCACTTACTCACATTCATTTAATAAAATAAAGTAAAATCAAACATGCATCCAAGTCCAGAAATCTAAATGTTGCTCCTGTGCAAGAGACCATAGTAGGTGTGCATTACAGCCAACTTTTAAGGAATTTGAAGCAGCAGCGGCCACCTTAACTAACCCCTCTTCATTGTAGAATGGCCCTTTTATTCTTCATCCAGCTCCTGAGACTCTCTGAATCTAATTAACTTTTCACTAGTTGCTGTGGAAACATGCACACTTGAGCAGGGATGCACTTTTTTTTCATTGCACCCACTGATTTTTACAATAAACTACACTCAAGTTTGCTTTTATGTGCATATTGCAACCATATAAAAGAATAAGTTGCATGCTAAATATCAGCCTTTTTATCAAATAATTTGTATTTAATATGAACAAAATCCACTTATTTTACAATAAACAACGCTCACCTGTTCCTTTACTTTTATGTGCATATTGCAACCATGTAATAAAATCAGTTGCTTTTCCAGTGTCTGCCTCAATCCATATCATTTCTATTACCTTTATGTGTACCATTGCAGGACCGGAAACACCACTAGTCACTGTAGAAACATGCGCACTTTAGCAGGGATGCACTTTTTTCATTGCACCCACTAATTTTACACTAAAACAACACTCCCCTTAGCTTCTATATGTGCATTACAACAATGCAAAAAAATAAGTTGCATGTCCAGTATCTTCTTCATTTGACATAATCAATGTTTAATATTAACTTCATTCATTTATTTTACAATAAACAACACTCACCTAAACCATAACTTCTATGTGCATGTTGCAAACATGTAATGAAATAAGTTGCATGTTCTGTATCTGTTATTTCATATAATTAGTATCTTTAAATAAAATTAATTCAGATTTATATTAAACATTCACCTATACCTCTACTTTTATGTGCAAATTGCAACTAGTAAAATAAGATGCATGTCCAGAATCTGCCTTATTTCATATAATTAGTATTTAATATTAACCTCATGCACTTACTTTACAATAAACAACACCCACCTAAACCATAACTTCTATGTGCATGTTGCAAACAAGTTGCATGTTCTGTATCTGTTATTCCATGTAATTAGTATTTTAAAATAAAATTAATTCAGATTTATATTAAACATTTACCTATACCTCTACTTTTATGTGCAAACTGCAACCAGTAAAATAAAATGCATGTCCAGAATCTGCCTTATTTCATATAATTAGTATTTAATATTAACCTCATGCACTTATTTTACAATAAACAACACTCACCTATACCTTTACCTATATGTGCAGATTACAAACATGTAATAAAATAAATGACATGTCACCTATTTGCCTGAATTTATATAATTAATATTAACTTTTATATGTACCAGTGCCCCAAACACCACTAGTTGTTGTGGAAACATGTACACTTAAGCAGGGATGCACTTTTTTTCATTGCACCCAGACTTTACTACAAATAATATTCACCTTTGCCTCTGTGTGCATAGTACTAACATGGAGTAAAATAAATTGCATGTCCAGAATCTGCCTTAATTCGTATCATTAGTATTTAATATTAACTTCATATGCTGGACCGCAAACACCTTAACGTACCTAAAGTCTGTGGCTTGTGTTACAGAGGACTTATTGTTCTGTTAGAGGTTGGGGGGTTGGTGGAGGTGGAGGGGGGGTGTTGTAGTAAAGGTGTAGCCCTTATTCTGTTGAGATGTAGATAAGACTGCAGCTATAAAGGTACACAATGTGAACAATTGCTCTCGCACATGTATACTGACCATGGAGGCTATTTCTGAATTCGACAGCCTCACCACATGCTCTAAAAGGGCCACGGCTGATCTTGTCGAAAGCAGAAGTGAGAAGTTTCAGGAAAATGAAAAAAAAATGGACTTGATACGGAAAGTTCTCGAAGGCACCTTTATCTCTCTCTCTCTCTCTCTCTCTACTTCACCTCTCTTGCCTTATTAGTAATATTTAATAACTATGGTTGTGATTTGGGCCTGCAGTCTGTGGCTTGACACTGCATTTAGAAGAAATGTATGAAGACTTGCGTAAACAGCAAGCTAAGGAAAGATAGAGTGTAATTTCCCCTTAGTTGCAGGTGATTAACTCGCTGTATTTACAGATGGGGGTTGGCAATATTCTCTGTTGGACTGATTGAGCCCACGCAGATGAATCCTGGAGGGAAAGGCTGTGGCAGTCTGCAGGGATGTTGCTAACTATTGCATCAGATGCACAATTTGAGTTACCTCTTGGGGATCTCTGAGTGTGTGTTTGCACGTATGTATATATGTCTATGCGTTGATGTGTTTGTGTGTGTGTATGTGGGACAGAGAAACAGAGTTGTTGTCCACACTTCTACAGATGATCCGTGCTAATAAATTTGTCGCTCTATTATTTTTAGGAGTACATTGTGTCACCTCCCAAAAATAGTTAATAATGCAGCACATGCAGTGATTCAGTTATTACTTCTATATATATCTATCAAGCTGACAGCATGTCTGTTTTCCATTAGTGTCTTTGCTTTTGAGCATTTTATTCCTCCTTTTTTTCTGTCTGTCACACTGTTTACTTTCATCAGTGATACGCAGAGAAAACACAGAAATATTGTATATAGCAGGTGTATTCATGGTTAATTTGTGAGGGTTTTTTTAATAGTTGTTATGCACAGCAGGTGAACATAGTAGTGGTAATAACTTTTCAATATGATTCAGTCTAATACAGCAGCCTTGCCACAAATACACCTCAACCCCTATGACGCTTATGTTAATGTTTTTATCTATTTATTTATATTTTTAGGGGGATTTTTTGGCTTTTGTCGATACGTCAGCTTACGTGGAGGATGACATGTGTAGATAGATAGATAGATATTTCAAACATGTAAAACAGACAGAAAATATAAACAAAAATGATGATGAACCTATACTCAATGAATAAATTCAAATAAGCAACAAGAAATTGCATCTTACATGTTCGAAAAGGAGTAGGAGGAAGTATAAACTTGTAATTTCCTACCCCTTCTCACCTAATCAATTAACATATATACATACACTTACATATTTACACACACAGACTCACATACATACAAACACACACACACACACACACACACACACACACACACATATATGCATTCCACCAATCTACCCGTACAGTACACATACATGCATATATATTAAACATAATATGCGTGCATACATATGTGTATGCACCTGCACACAACCAAACACACACTACTGAACCTGTGGCCGCTGCAGCAGGGACATAGCCTTTGTACACTGGGTGCTCGTTCAGCCCGATGAGCTAATGGCCACTTCATATTTCTATATATTTTAAAGTTATCAGAGTTGCTGATTGGACTCTGGGGCTGTAACTTGTAGTTTTGTTTGAACATTTAAAGCCTATTGTTAGATGTTTCTGTAATTTTGTCAGACCCTCAGGGCTGCATGCACAGAGGTGGACTAAATTACAATTATATAGTTTCAGTTCACAGCCTTTGTTAGGCTTCAGTCTAATAACCAAGTTAAAGCGCAAGCATTTGGACTGATCTAATCAAAACAGCAAATTTAACCATGATTTAGGGGAGCGAGAACTGTGACCTGATTATCTACTGATGATACTAAAAGACCAATCATATAGATGTTTGACATCTAATTAATCTGAAGGGATTTGGTGAATTTACCAAAGGGCACTTCAGCAGAGTGAATGTCTGCCAATACCTGAGCCTTCCTCCTTTGGTTTAAAGACTGTGTCTGTTCACACATAAGGCCACTCTAATGTGACTTTTTTTTTATGAAGTGATTGATCAACATCAGCTTTGTTATGCTGCATTCAGAATCCTTTCACAAGCTTTTAAACCTCTGGAACCTGAGAAAATTGGTTTGATTTCTATGTTTTCCTTTTTAAAGATTATTTTTGGGGCTTTTATTGCCTTTTAATGGACAGGAGAGATTTAAGTGTGAAAGTGGGAGAGAGGGAGGGGGTGACATGTAGCAAAGGGTCGAGGCTAGAACCAAACCTGTGTCAAACATGAGAAGATTATTAGATATGATAAAAAAATCGGAAAATGTCCAGAAAAATATATTTCTGTTTTTTATGATTGTTTGATGTTTAAAATTATGTTGAATAAAAAATTCTTTTATTTTTTAAACATTTTCTTGAGGTCATTTACTTGTTTCTTTATTTTCTTTTCTTCTTTTTTAAAAATTTATTTTCAGGTCATTTAAAAAAAGAAATATATATATATATATATATATATATATATATATGCATGTATATATATATATGTATGTATATATAATTGTATTGTCTTGCTTTTTTTCAAATTTCTTGTTGTGTTTCTTTTTGCTTCCTTCCCATATTAAAAAAATAACAATAATAAAGGCACTCGGGTTGGTTTCAAAGTAAGTATGATGACAACTATGAAGTATTGATCCAGTGATCCATTATTGAACAGCACTTGATGTAAACCAATATCAAAATGGCTCAGACATTGGTGCTTTAAGAAATTAGATGCAACAGTTAGTTTAGTGTTGTTACTATGCTGCCATACAGACTATGTATCGCTGTTTAGGGGTCATACTATAAATACCTTACGAAATGTTTGTTAACCAGTGATCATGTCTCCTTGGCTCATGGCCTTTTTTATCTACAGAAACCACTCATTAAATTAAACACCATGACGTCTGAACTGATACATTTTTCAGTCATCACCACCTCTGCCTGTTTATGTTCCTCTTGAATTAGATATGGTTTTTAACACAACATGTGTTGATAATACCAAAGAAGAAATTGTACCACACGAGTATTTGAGTCTCACCACAATCCCTAATCATTGCTATGGGCTGATTTTAATTAAAATGTGTCAAAGTTTTATTAGGAAATCAACAATGCTGCCAGTCTGAGAAGTGTTGGTTTCCAAAATGTGGATCCGAAAAGGGTCCAAGGAAGCACTTTAAGTGCTGCTGGGAGATGTTTGCCTATAGTGGGCGTTCTGCCAGAGAGGGACTTCTGCCAAGGCAAACTTCTCCCATGTTTGCTTTAGATGATGCTCATTATATGAATAATGGTTTAATCTTCAGTCATAACATTACCAGCCAGTTATGTTTTCATTGCACATTTACATTTTTTTTCTCTTAATGCCTATATAAACCAGGGACACTCAACTTGCTGTGCCCGGGAGCCAGACCAGGAGACAATTAATAAACAAACATTAATAATAATTATCAGATGAAATTAATAAATGAAGCAAATCCAGTCGCAGCAGCCCCACAGACGTGAGGTGCACACGGGGGTGTTTTTGGATTTGGTCATATTCGGAGCCAAGTTTGGACCTCTAAAACATGTTACAGTCTGGTACAAAAAAACCAAAAAAAACAGTTTTGGTCTTTGTGGTGAATTTCCGTCTCCATGACAGCTGTACAGGGGCGAGTTTTTCTATATAACTCACCCCTTTACAATTCATTAAAGTTTAAAGTTACGCATATTTAAGGGAAGGCCACTTTGAGTGACAGGCTTTTTGCCAATAGTGTCCTTGGCTTCTCAGTCAGACACACCCACATCTCATCCAAATATGGCCACTTCTTGCTCCAGGAAACCAAGATGGTGCCAGCTGCAATGTTGAACTCTAGGTGCCTTCCAAATCGCATACTTTTTTCTTTTTACTTTTAGTAGGTACTATGGCTGCCCTTGCAGAGTATGCACTGTTGCATGCAGTATGCACACAATCAGGACATACTACTTCTTCATAATACTGCACCCTGAACTTTGACCCTCTTTCTCATATAACTGTACCATGGAAATAAAACAAATCGCTCAACTCAACTGAGACAGAGGTTAACCCCTCTGTTACTGTTACTGAACAACATTAACTTTTAACTTTGAAGTTATAACTGCATACATTTTGGATTCTATCATTATATATTAATTTTATTAGCCTACATTTGCATTTCTCTGTCATTGTTGTTGTCATTTGTTTTTGTTAGTGGTTTTCAGTCTGGTTGCGTTCTCATCTGATGCCGTGCCGTGGTGTATCATGCAGACACAATAGGTGGCTTTTGGCTTTGGGATCTTAGTGAAAGCACTGCAGAAGTGGTAGTATTTGACAACTTCGTAATGAGAATTGGCTGGGCACCCTATGGAAGGCCAAGAAATATTGAACATGGAAAGCAGGCAATATTAGCAAAATATTAGTAAAAATTAAAAAAATAAATCAATGAATTAAAAAAAAAAAAACAAGCACAAAAAAGAAAAAAATAAGGAGCAGGAAATAACCTGGAAAAAAGTACCAGATTAAAAGAAAAGTAATATACCGAAATAAAATTAATATATATCATTATCTGTTATCTAATTTTAAATATATAATCACATAATTCAAAATATAACTTCTTGTCATTTTCCTCCAGGTTTTTTTGTTGATAATTTTGCAATTATTGAAGATAGAGAGAGAGAGAGGCAGAGAGAAAAAGATTAGCTCATTTTTAGATAATTCTCTAGTTCCCTTTTCTTGCAAGCTGTAGTACACTTTCTGCCAAGTTGCTGATTGGATGTTTTTGAAAGAAATCAAAGCAATCTTTGTAGATTTTAAAGGGTTAAAGGGGCTTTCGGGGACTCAATCTTACCATATAGTTGATATCTGCTCAGTATAATGGGTGGTTAAAGCAGCGGTGAACAGGTTAAAGACTCACCTGATCACCGCTGCCTTTGACTAAAAGGCTTTTTACTTTTTAAATTTTATATTTTACTTCGAAACTCTGCACTGCAACTCTTATTTCAATATATGTGTTTTTATATTTTTGGGTTTTATCTGTTGTTTTCCCACTTGCTTTTTTTTAATCACCTTTTACATGCTTCTTTTATAATGTTTTAAATGTGTTTCCTCTCCCCCTGTTGTTGTATTTCAATGTTCTGTGTGAAGCACCTTGAATTGCCTTGTTGCTGAAACGTGCTATACAAATAAACTTGCCTTGCCTTGCCTTGTATTTAATCGCCTTACACATAAGAAAACACAAGAGTGTGCATCCTGGTGTTACTTCTGCTGTGAACTCGCTGACAGCCTTGAGTGTCTGGTGCGTCTGAAGGCGGATGGGAGGCGGAGGACTGTGTCCAATGGCGCGGCGGAGGAGGCGGTGTACGATGACAGAGGGAGGCGGGCTGCAGCAGCCAGCTGTTGGAAAGCAGCGCTCCTCAACCATCCGCTACTTGTGCACCAGGTGAATATCTCTGCATTAGCGCCGCGCCAGAACACAACACTTCATCAAGACATCAGTGTGTGTTTTCCTATCATCGTACTTGCGACTTTTCCTGTTTGTTTGGTCTCGCGCCGGCGGGTGAAACTCAAAGAGAGAAGGAGCACGCGAGCAGGTGAGATCAGATGTTTCTGAAGCTTTAGTTTTTTTTATTATGTGTTGTTACTGCTTCCTGTGTTGACATGTTCATGACGCAGCTGTGAGTAAACTACCTGTTGCCGTGTCATTGAAAGCAGCCTATAGATGAGGCTATATTGGACAGGGATGCTTGGCAACTCGGGGACAGACAGGCTATTCTTAAACGGTCTATTTTGAATGACGTCAGCAATTTATCAGGGCCTAATTAACTGCAACCATTTTTTTTAAGCTTTGTATTTTTACACTTTTTATTTTTAGCGTCCAATATGTTGCCATGCAAAATGAATAATTTGGATATAGTTATGCAGACACGTCTCATGACTGCTGCATCTTTCTCATCCCTTCAACCTGTTGCCCTCTCAGTTTGAAATGTGCATTGACAAGCTGTATTTTGGGGGAGCATGATCATTCAAATTTAAATCTGAGTTGTCATTAAGGTGTTTGTCACCTTCAGTTTGAAACAACTTTAGAAAATCCTGAAAAACTTTCATTTCCCTGTTCGTGTAAAGATCAAATGTTCTTGCTCTCACTTGCATGTACTCTATTCGGGCTATATCAAGGCAATTCAATTATCTCCTGTTAAAATTAGACAAATATTTCCTCACCATGACTTTGCAAAGGCCCCTGTGAGCACATGAACTGTCTGACCCCTAAGACGCCACACATGGAGATTCACACATTTATTTTTCCTGATATAAAAGTAACATTTTTTTCAGCTTTGAACACCAAGAAAAAGGGGGGGTTCTCTTGTTAAAAAGTGTTTCAGTTTTGGTTTGCCACAAACTTTGGCAATCACCTTTTTTTCATTTGAGTTAGTGAGAATTATGTATTGGTTCATGCAAAATTTGGTTACAGTTTTGGGCCTGGTTTCACATTTTACCAGCTTGTCACGAGACTTGGTTGTGACTAACAGGTGTGATGAAAATGACTTAAACAGCAAAACCAAACAACTCAGTTAGGTGTCATCCACACGTCTGCAGTACTGCTCAGTATATCAATGTAGTGCAGCAATCATACAGCTTCTCTTTTGATTTTATAAGCAAAACATGTATAAAAAACTTATATTTTACAACAGCAGCAAAACATTGGTGCAGAAACATGCTTAGAAAGTTAACAAAACTGATCATTCTTGCAGTTTTTTTTAAACTCTAACTTCATGCTTTGATTAATCTGGCATTTATTTTAGCCCTGTCCAAACTCTACAAATGATCTTGTGGGATTGGCTGTTACAGGAATGTTATTTGCCACCCCAAATCATCAGCTTCTTTGGCTGATACGCATACACGTGTTTAGCATGTTTTTGAAACATTATCAAGCCATCGTGCTCTAAATGACTCATGGAAGGAAAATCATTGAAGCAGAACCCCCAATACGCTACAAAATGCCCTACTTATTTCCCTTCTTATTCATGCATACAGTTCACTGCTGTGAGAAAACCACCAGTGCAGTGCAGTCATTTGAACCGATAAAACCAATTTAAATGATCTTGTCTGTTGATGCACAAGTTTTCTGTGAATGTGCACTGTTGTCTCAGCGAGGTCCCCGGTGATTACTCAGATGCTCCCGGGGTATGTCAGAGAGCAGAGCTACGGTGTGCTGCTGCTGTGTGTGTCAGTGTTTTCCATTGCATTGCCTCTGGGAAGGTGTCTCACAAAGGTGCCGTCTTTCCCTGTAGAAGCCTGAGCCCCAGGGGCAAGTGTGCATACGTGCAATTATTGCAGGACACAAAGCAATTCTGTCTTATTATAGCAGGTTTGGCACCAGTAGAGAGGTAAAAAAATAATAATAATAATAATACATAAATAAATATCTACTGTTTAATTGAATTTTCACATTTTCTCAGCAATTACATGTTCAGGGGTTGACCTCAGACATCAAAGGTCACATAGGTGTGCATTCACAGACCTCAAATGGCAGTTGTCGTGCGGGAAAACATCCAAAATTAGCTGATGTGCAAGACTTTTCCTGCCTGTCTTGGCCTTTAGGTCTTCAACAAACCTACTAAACCACAGAGTTCTGTAGCAAACTCCACGCCATTTGGCAGCTATATTTACACTTCCAGTCGTGTGTTTTACAGGGCAGTGATAGTCGTTTTGCTCGTATCTGTGAGGAGAGGAACTCTGTGTAAAACCCCTTAGATAAAGATCTTTCTGCCCTGTTTAGAACACATGTCCCACTTCCCTCTCTTCTCACCATTAACGTCATTAATCTTGATGCGAGGATAAATAGTCTCACTTTTGAGAGATCAACGTGATGTGAGTTCAGTTTCTGTGTTGTGGCTGGAGCTGTTTGCTACACAGACCAATACTTGCTTTTGTGGTCCTAAGCGCAGCTCAGTGTGCCTTGTTTTTACCGTCGAGACACATCAGTGACGGGTTTATCTGCAGCTGTCACTGTTGAGGTGTGTCTTGTCTCTGCAGTGTGTTCAGCCCAGTGGATATCACAGGACTTTATAAGGTAATAATGAGGGCAAAGAGGTGGATTCCTCCAGAAATGCCCCAGATGCCTGTGTGCCAAGCTTACGTTGAGGGACAGCGGGCACTTTAGGGGTCGTGGGAACATAGGCGCCATATCCGCTCAGGCACCATCAGGAGGGACAGGGGACTAAATATAGAGAAGTCCGATACATGTCCAGTATTAAGGGGGAAAACCAGTGAAAACTGCTCTGGGGTTTGGAGAAGATCTGTATGGTCAGGTCACGAGTCAAACCACCACTTAACGTAGTGACTGATGGTGGAGTGTAAAATGGAAATAACTCAGAAAAAGAGCAAATGTATGTATGCATTTTGATTAAGTGTTTTTTTTCAAAGTTTGCACCAAAGTCACTTCACAGCTGTCACTGATAATGCAAAGAACATCAATCCAATGGTTTCTCTATAGTGTCCAGCTCTATATGGTCAGGGGCAGGGACAGGATCGGGGGTTTTCTCGACCCAAAAAAAAAAAAAAAACTGCGGGTGTGACTCTCAGAAATGGACATTCTCAAGCCAACTACAATCCATCCACATCTCTGCCTTTTTTTCTGACCTGGCTGTGCATGAGAGAGGAGTGGGTGGCTTTTAGCTTCAGCCATCTTTCAAAAACACACCGTTTTCCCTTTGACTGTTTGGTTTTTAGCGATTGCCTGCTGAACCTTTAAAAGGAACTATCAGCTGTATTTTTAACCCTGTCTCTTGGGGCTGTGCGGTGCAGGCGAGCACTGAGCCGCTGGCCCGGGGGTAACCCATATTGTGGGGGTGTCAGACTGTGTGGACTGCTGGCCCCGGCAAGGACCGCTCTAACTTTAGACCGCATCGCCTCATGGTGGTAAAAATAAACACCCTGCCCTTACCAAGGGGAGAGTGACTTGAGTCACTTAAACCAAACGGCTGACATTTTCCCACCAGAATTATACAAGCGTGAAGAGATAATTTAATTTATGTACATCTGTAGATTCATATAGTCTAGATGAGAATAAACCGTTCAGTGGCGGCTGTGCACAAATTTGATCCTCAAGAAACATTTTTTACGCATCTTTTTTTATATTTCTTGAGCTAAAGAAGAAAAATGATGAGTAACTTATTTGTTGATGTTTACTGCTCCAATATGAATGCAAATAACACAAAGACTTGTATTCTGCTGCTGTAACACTGGTGTATTTTGTTTTTACAGGTGTCAGACGGCAGAAAAATGGGAAGAAAGAAAATACAAATTTCTCGTATTCTGGACCAGAGGAATAGACAGGTGGGCAATATTTTTATTTATACATCTTAAGAATCAAAACCATAAGCTTTTTATACATGTATACAGGAGGCTTGCCTCAGCAATAATTGTATGTTGGTCATTTTAAGGCCTGTTTGGCAAGGACGTAGCACCAAATTCTGGTACCTATAAATTAGCAGTCCCTATGGGCCCCTCACCTTCTCTCTTGATCCATGTCTCTTCATGCACCTTTTGACCCTTTTTTCAGTTTGCTTTTTTCACTGTCCTTTCTCCCTTAGCTATTTTGGAACCCCAATTTCTCTTTCTCGAGGAAAGATATGAGCAGCATTTTGCAGGGACAGATCCTACTGCAGGGGTGGACTAAACCATTTTGCGCCTTCAAGGGTTGAGAGGGGCCTTAGAGAGCTCCCACTATTTTTTCATACAAAGTTCAGTCTTTCAACCAATTGATTCAGCCAATTTTAATTTATTTTTCGCAATAATATTTAGAAACAGTGATGTCGTTAGGTTTGGTCGGCCGAGGCTTCAGCCTGGAATGCTTTATAAATAGCCTTGCATCTTTATATATCGGCCAAATACATATTTATCAAAAATCAGAACAGACCTAATTATAAAAACAAATTCCTGAATCTGTCATTCTGTTCATACATGTACTTGAATAAATTACTTAATTACATTCCACAACTGTTAAAATAAATACAAACATTTCATAAATTTTCTAACTTTAGTCAATAAATATTTATTGATAGCATTTGTAAAATATTCTTACTCAGTACTAACTGGTAACAAATACTTATTCCATTCACAGTTTATAATTAGGCCAACTCTGGAAAGTAAAAGACTAACTTTTAAGGGTGAATAAGGTACCAGAGTGCATAAAAAAGCATCAAAATAAAGTTTGTTCATTAAAAAACAAAAATAGAAAACAACGCTGAGGGATTCCCCTGGATTCCCCTAATGAGATCATGGGCTTAGCCCCAATTTTCTCAAATTCTAGAATTGCCCCTATTTACATAGAAAAAAAAGAAAGCAAACAAGACCAAATTGTCATTCCAGGCTTTCGGAGGCCCCCCCTTCGGTTCGGGCCATCAGTCCCACTTTTCCTCATAGCAAAATGCCCCTGCTCTTTGAACATGCTGTACATGTCAGTAGAAACAGTATGTACACATCAGTACCTCATGTTTCGTGCTACGTGTGTGCAGGAGATATTGAAATGTGGCCTAAAATTGTCACATAATGCATAGTCCAGGCTTTGAGTCTAGCAGTGCAGTGGACACACACAAAGTTATACTGTTTTGGATATAAAAATGCATTTTTTGTACTGTGAAGCATGCAAGAGGTAGCATTCAGGGCAAATATGTGTATAAATTATTTCTCAATACTTTAAGACTGTGCAGCAAATATCACATTATGATATCTTGAATGATAAGAGACAGTAAGTGGGATTATTGTTACATTGTACAGTACTTGCAGCATGCATGCTTCATTTCTTTGATTTGCATATTAGGGGCAAATCGAAGCCAAATAGGTGTAAATGCAACAACTGTGAGAACTCTGAGTTAAAGCCTGCTGCTGTAAATGCAAGAAAATCTGAAAGATCTAACAGTAAAAGTGAGATTTCTTTAGGGCCAAAGATCAGTAATGGCACTCTTGCACTTTCACACAGAAGAAAATGGATTGAGCACTCTAACAGAGCCAATATGGTTAAAGTCTAAAAAGAAGATGCATTTGACAGTACAGTACAAGAAGTTTTTTTTTAAAATCATTTTGATGGGATATAAATCTGATAAGGCCGATTATATAAACAGCGCAATGTTGACATCAACTCAAAGGCAGAAGTTACATATATTTTTCTGAGTCGCCACACACTGAGGTAATGTCAGTGCCATACTGCGATGTGACAGAAGTACTCACATCATGCTCTATTAATATTTAAATCAGTATGTATGAAAAAAAAACACATCAAACGCTCACAAGGAATCAGTGTAGAGAAAAAGAAAAACGCATTAAACTGTGCTCAGAGTGTTGGCAATTTGTTTCTCATATCTGATCTTCAGGACTGAATGTTTTTTAGTGATAAGGTTTGTTTTTTGGGGAGTTTTTCCTTATCTGAATTGAGGGTGTGAGGATAGACAGTGTTGTATGCTGCACAGATTGTAAAGCCTTCTGGGACAAAGTTGTGATTTTAGGTCGTGTAAATGTACTTGACTGTCAACACTGGCAGAATTTGCAAGCAATCAGTTTGGATTTGTGTGTTATGCTTTTCCATTAAAAAAAAGCAACATTTTTTCACCTTTAGCTGTATTATTTTTAAACAGCAATGATCATTAATCTGATAACACAAAAAGTTTGTATATTAGGCTGACTGTATGGTAACTAAGTCGGTAAAAAAACAGCTCCAACGTACTGACTCAGTGAACTGTCGGAAATGTTTGGGCAAAAATATTTCCACACATTTGATTTATTTAAATACTTAAGATGCATATATTCTGTCTAAATCATCACACAAGCATGACACAACCATTTTGTGTGTGTATGTGTTAGGTGACTTTTACCAAGCGTAAATTTGGCCTGATGAAGAAGGCGTATGAGCTGAGCGTGCTGTGTGACTGTGAGATCGCGCTCATCATCTTCAACAGCACCAACCGCCTGTTCCAGTACGCCAGCACAGACATGGACAAAGTGCTGCTCAAGTACACCGAGTACAGCGAGCCACACGAGAGTCGCACCAACACCGACATACTCGAGGTATGTGCAAGCTGCTATTAATGGAAATGACAGAGAAGCAAGATTACACATTAACAAAAACACAGAATTATGTCAGAGCAGGAGATATTTACATTAATTTCAGGTTACAAATTAAAAATACATATATTATAGTGTTGTATTTTGGGTGAAGAAACTCCATATGTTGCTTTTTTAAGCCTTCATGCTTTCACTGTGGGTGTTTTTCCATGTGCACTTTCTGTTCTGTATCAGACTCTACGTAGGAAAGGCCTCGGTCTCGATGGCTCAGAGCTCGACAGTGAGGAGAGCATGCAGGTGGCTGCAGACAAATATCCTCTGAGCGAGGGCATGGATCTCTCTGTGGCTCGCCAACGCTTCTATGTCAGTCCACACACACTTCTGCTATTGCACAGTCACCACATCACATGCAGAGCTGACCCAAAGTTAATTTGTTTTCATATGAATTCTTCTTATTCTCATTATTTTAACGAAATAAAACAGCTCAAAAGGATTAAAATACACAGAACACACAACACAACATGACATTTTTCTAGAATTAATAGAATGAATCACAAAATATATTACAAAATGAACACACAAACCACCCACCCTAACCACCCAGTGCGTCACTGACATACATAATTGGTCTTGGTTGTCAACATCAACACCCTCCACCATAAACAGTGGATACAGATATTCAAAACTCAACAAGTAAGACGTTGCAAAACAAGAAGAACAACTCAAATACATACCTTGTCGATGCATATATGAGAACAGTGAAACAAAAAAATGCAAATCTCCACCAGTTGTTGCTCATGTCTGATGGTGCCCACAAAGTGTTTGCCCATTTTCTAATAAAGACATCCAATCTTTCGAACTGTTCATTTGAATGCTGTCACTCTTGCCAACTCTGCAGCCCATTTTCAGACTGTCACTTTTAATTCTGAAGCTGTAATTAACATGGATTTTACTCTTCAGACCCCAACGCTCCTCTCACCAGAGGCCCAGTTCCTGGTGTCTGCAGGTTGTGAGAACGGCTTTGCCAACTCCTCCGGATCCAGCACAGCGTCGCATAGACCTCCGGGATTTAAAACTCTGAGCTCGAGACCCGGCTCTGCCAGTCCTGCTGCCCCACACACGCACTCTGCATTCATGTCTCCACACTCAGGTGAGCACATCTGGCTGTTTAACACATTTTCAGAGCCATTGTAATTACAAATGATACACAGAATACCCTGCATACGATGGAGAGCAACCTATTCATGTCATTATAATGTATTATGTGTATTTTCATATAATTTATAACATACGTTTAAATGTTTAAAATTGGTAAAAATTATATTTCTATTTATTATTATTATTGTTAATAAATAAAAATCATACATTTATAAAAATCCAATGACCCTCAACTGGATAAGGGGTTACGAATGAAGAATGAATTTTAAAGTGAAGTTATTCTGAACTTATCTATCCAATTTCCTTGATGTATTTAATGTACTTTTTACTCATTTACAGTACCATTATTTGACTTCTGTGTGACTCAGTCCTAATAAAACAGCTTCATTGCAACATGAAATATACATAATGTAAAACAAATATGACACTCAGTATGAGAAAATGATTACTGCCACCAAATTAAAACTCTCAACTAAATGGAAAAATATTTTTTTAATATACTGGTATCAAAGACAGCAATTCACAGTTGTCCATTTAAAAATTGGCACAGTTTCCCAGAATGTTTCCAACTGTTACCTTATTGAGCAGTGAACAATTTTCTGCTTAAATTCAGATTTAATATATTGGCATGATGATCCATTTTCTTGCGAAAAGCTTCCTCAAAAATTCACATGTATGCTTTCAACCTTCTGTGCAGCTGGCTGTGAACTCACAGGAAGTGTGTGTGTATGTGCATTTGTGTTCACACTAATCCACACACACAGTCGGTCTGTTTTGTGAAACTGGTCCTCCACCAGTGTAACAGCGGCTGTGACCAGTTCTGTGGTTTCTATACAGAATGTATCACACCTGCCAGTCATGTCAGCCTCTTTTACAATCTATAACTATTTGGGCACACCATGATGTCATTAGACACTGATCGTTGACGGTGTTTTTAGATGTATGAAAGCTGTTTTAATGATGATTTACAGGGATGTTTTCAATGAGTTCAAAATGGATACATTAAAAATATTAACATGAGCTTGTAAACGATAGCTGCCCCTTGTCCTATAAAGATCAGATACCAATTCAAAGGTCAAACTAAAAGGAGAAGTACAGTTTTATAATTTTATTTTCACACTTCTGAGCAGATGCAGAGAGAGGTGAAGAATGTATCACAAAGAATAAATTATTCCTCTGTGAGTGAAACAAGCTCACATCTCTTTTCACTTCCTGCTCCTTCTTTCGCTGTGCAGGTATCGGCTACTCGGTGTTCTCTCACGGCAACCTGAATCGAAGTCTAGACATGAAAAGCCCTCCGCCTCTGAACCTGGGTGTTGAGAACCTGCGGGGGGATGCTTCTAATCAGGGCATAGGGGCCACACGTGCTAACCACAGCTCTGCTGTAAGTGGTTACTTTCCAGTGTGATCAGCACTTACAGACTCAAACTTCTCACAGTTATGATATTTATACGCATGCAATGATGTCACTCTATCATTACAAACTTGAGATTTTTGGCTTGAATATTTTTCTTTTTCTGTTCATTAGAGGGGTGTCTTGTACCAGGGCCTGCACAGCGGAAGCTCAATGGTAGCGATGGGGAAGGCAGGGCTGCTGGGTCACAGTTTGGGAGGTTACGGCCTTCCCTCTCCTGGAGCCTCTGGTATGTCTGTTGTGTATCGCCTTTCCTTTCTGACTGCATTTTTGCTGAAAGTTATATGAAAAGATCGATACAACTCTTGTATCTGTCTGTTAAAAATTAAGCTACAACAAGCAGATGGTTAGTTTAGCTAAGCATGAAGACTGTAAACAGGCGGAAACAGCTAGCCTCGCTGTATCCAAAGGAAGAAAAATCTGCCTACAAGCACATACACAAATATCAATTGCTGTGTCCATGACTGTATAAATAATGGATGGAGCTACCATGATGTTATGGCTATAGACCAAAATCATCTTTTGTATCAGGCTGTAAACATTTGTATTCCTGCTGTAAAGTAGAGAGTCCATGTGGTGCTTCCTAAAACAACAGGAATGAGTTAGCATTTCGGCTCCTCTGGTTCCCTACTCTCTATATCAGTGGGTTTTCGATTGGGATTTCGGTTAGAAGTCTGAAATAAGGTCTGCGGTTAAAACAAGCTTAAGAGACTTTCACGTTTTGTTCTACGACATAAAATTTGATAGTAATACTCCCCTCGCAAACTTTGAAACTTTTATGCATCTTGAAAAAGACACTTGCTAAAAGTGGCTAACTTAGTCTACAGAAAGTCATCACATCAAGCCGTAGCGAACACGGCTTTATAGCCTTGTTGTGGTGGCGAAGCGAACATAGTGTATGCGGTTCATTTTAGCCTAGCAATAGCTTTTTACTTCTGGCGATTACATTTCGGCTTCACAAATCCTGAAAGTGGTGTTCATTTGCGATGATTGTTTTGCTGAATAAAACATGTAGGTATCATAAATGCTTTTTTACCACAGAGCTTATTTTTTTGCAATGATGTAAAATCCAAATGGAAAAATCCTATAGGCTTTTTGACGAGGGAACCATAGCAACAATAGTTTCCGGGATGGCCTACAGAAAAACCCTCGGGCGCTTTATAAACGACTCCAGTGACCAATTGCTGTGCTCCGCCATCTAGTGGCACCGCCATTACCGTGGTGGCAACTGACTGCTGACAGTGACAGCCGTAGATTCAGCAAACAACAATAGAGTGGTGAAGTAATGAGTCCTAAAACACGGAGTCCGTTAGCCTTTTAGCACTTCCGATTTCCTCGTCTTAAAGTCCAGTAAAAAGCCTTAAATAAGGTCTGTGGTTAATACAGGCTTAAGATATTTAGATGTTTTGTTCTGCAACATAAAATATGTCCATATAAACCCGATTTTTGAACTTGTAAGGTTATACTCGCTTTTAAAAAAGGCGGTTGCTAATAAGTGGCTAAATGGGACTACAGTGTTTGTAGGGGATGTTAGACAACATCACACCAGACACAGAAACTCATTAAACCCACCTGTCCGCCTTTACAGCTTTACAGAGCCGCACTCGAACTTAGCAACAATGAACATTAGCTTTTTGCTTCTGGCGACTTCATTTACGCTTCAAAACACACAAAAGTGGTGTTCATCTTTGAAGATTATCATGCTAAAAAAAAATGTGTCATAAACTTGTGCTCGTCACAGAGCATATTTTTGGTGAAAATCGAAAAACCCCATTTAAAAATCTTGTAAGGTTTTTGACAAGGGAAACAGTGTGATGCCAACTTCTTGGCTGACCTACAAAAATACGTCATCCCTTCACCACTCTATTACGTTAACATTATGGTGACAGTAGCATGGGTAGTTGAATTGATGATATTAGGCAGTACCTTACTGATAAAGGTACTTTATGTGGTTGGTGATGTTAACATTGTTAAAATTTACATATTACATATAATCAAGTGATGAAGTGCTGTAATGTAACTTTCCTGAAATTACTAGCTAATGTTAGCTAGCACAATCAATCAAAAGAGTTGCATTACTTTATCTACCATTACACGTGTTCTGTTTGTGATGCCAACCAAATGATGTTTACTTTGTGGTCATTAGGTTGCCCTAGTTAGAGCAAATTATGTTATATTTCACAATAATACCACAAATAGTTGATTGAGTTAATTTATTATGTGCAACCACTGCAGCCCCAACACGATGTCTTAGCCCCCAGTAAGCAAACAGTGTTAACTTAGCTAACGAAAACCTATCGTGCTGCTGTTATTGGGAACAAAGTTCTTTCTGTTAATACTCTTGACCCTCTCTTGGCGAACATCTTGGTCCCCTGCACACCCAGGGAATCGTATGTAGACTGTACGGTCTCAGACAGAGACAGTCTTCATGAAGTAAAGGTGTGTGTATTTCGCATTTAGTTTTCTTTCCAAAGCTAAAGTTTGTCACTACTGTTGGAGCAGCTGAGAACTGCACGGATTCTTCCCGAACTCCTAGACATCATTTTCAAAAGTAATGTTTCACAGAAAGTAAAGGTAAGAATAGAAAATTATACACTTCTCAGTACAGCTTGCATTCAAACATGTGCGGGAAGGAGGGAGATGCCACCGCAGTAATGGTGACTTGTTTACTTCCGGTACTTTTCCGGATTCGTGTATAGTTTAGCCGGGTGCTGTAATCTCCTCTCCTGGAAAACAAAAGGGGGGAAAAAAGTGACCCGGAAAAAAACTTAAAATGAATATAATATAATTTAATATTATAAATATCATTCATTGGGCATTTTTTCTTCACTTTTTTGAAATAGGATTCCACATCCGTTAATCTTTTCTTTTTTTCATCTTTCTTGTTTACCGTCTTTTTTGGTGCTCATAGTGTCAGTAAAATGAACGACTAACTAGCTAACACTGTGTGTAGCATGTCCATATTAAATATTTATATTTGTATACGTGATCTAAGCAGCCAACTGATGTTAACTCCAGCAGGTAGCCAACAACCGTTTTATACATCCAAAGAACTTTCATGAAAATAACCTGCATGGCAACCAGATCAGGCCTCTATTTGAGACAGGCCTTTATTAGTCCTGAGGTCTCGCCACACCGGGCTAGTAAAAAGGACTGGGCGTATAATTAATTAATGAGTTTTATTGCCAGGCTAGCTGTTTCCTGAGGCTTCAAAACGGCACTCCACAAACCAATGACTGACATCAAGGTGGCTACGTTATATATTATATTTAAACAGTCCATGTTACAGACATGGAACTGTCAGCAGGAAAGCAAACAAGTGTATTTCCTAGTGTCAAGCTATTATCTGCTAATGAAAATAATCTATCCTATAATTCAGAGTTTGGTTTATTATAATCCATCCTCTTTGTTCATCTTTCAATTTATATGTTTCTTTGCAGAGTACGGCCAGCCTGGTTTTTATCACTCTGTTAGTCTACAGCGAGGAGCAATGAACCCCTGGCAGCCTCCACAGCCGCCTCAGGAGCCCCATGGGCCTCATATAAACCCAGGGTAAGGATATTAATCCGTAATATGGTACCCCTGTGAGGATAAAATATTGAGTCATGACACAAAGTTGAATCTGCACACTGTTTTTTTTTTTTTTTTTGCTTTGGCAATGTTTTTTTAATTCACTCTTTCTGTGCATCGTTTTGATCAATCAGATCTTCATCAGGTGCAAAACAGCAGCAACAATCACCATATTTTAAATGCATACCTCAATATAATGGTAATCATCAGCTCAAGGCGACCACATATGCGACTTGAGAAGACTGTGACCAAATTAGTGACATCTGCAATAGCAACTGATATGCAAAACAATATGATTAATAGTCAGCGACAAAGAAAAAGACAAACATTTATGAAAAAAAAACAAAATATAATTGGAAGAAACTGAGTTGAAAAAATAGATAAAACTAGAAGTAAGTAAATAACAAACAGCAGAAAAGGAAAATTTAATGAAAAAAGAGAAAATAAATGTTAATAAAATAAAAACAACAGAAAAAAATACACAATGAGTGAGAAATAGATAAATACATAGAATAAATAAATGAAAAGAATAGAAAAGGATAGGGGGAAATAAAGACAAAAGAAGTATTAGGAAAAACAATAAAAAAAATAGATTAAAAATAAAAAATAAGATAAGATGAAATAAAAAAGAGGTATAATAAAATATTAACATAGAATTTAACATAAGTTAAAATTGAGTGTAAAAAAAACCAAAAAAGAGGATGAAAATAACACTAAAATGAAAAATAAATAAATGTAAAAATAAATGTTTATACATAAAAATAATTCTTTCAAAAAAGTAAATATATAATATGATATGTTATAATATAATAGAATACTTTCAAACTATATGCATAAAAACAAAAACATAGTAATTGAGTGTGGAAAAATACTGCTGAGGTTTTAGATCACTTTCATCATGAAATATTATAATATAACAATATTTGTGTATATTCTCGGGTTACATCTTGTTCCTCGACAGGTTTTATTTCACTTAATGTTTTTTACACTGTGGGAATATAGCTGCATTGCTACAACTGTTTAATTCACAAATCTAGATGAATATGCCACATTTGCAAACTGCCTTTTTATTGATTTTAAATACATTAAATTGTCATCATGCTGGTCCTGATGCATGTAACTGCAGAACTGATGTTCAATTTCATTTTTTTGTCTTGTTATTTTCAGTATGTCCAGTGGAGGGTGCTCCTTCCCCTCTCAGTCCTGCTCCTCATCCTCTCCACATCTGCCCTCCCTCAACCTCAGCATCAAATTGGAGCGTAGCTCTCCTGAGCACATGTCCTCTCCCACCTCCCCTCCTCTACACCACCTCAGGCAGCACTCTCCAATGAGCAACCCCGACTCGGCTTGCCAAACCCCTCCAGAAGCCCGTCCGGCCAATGAGGCGAAGGAGTTTCCTAAAGCCGGCTACCCACAAGACGAAGAGGAAGGAGGCCAGGCGCTCAGGCAGTTAGAGATAAGTGATGGGTGGCAGAGATAGCTGGCTGCTGCAGTATAACACCATCTCCCATTCAATCAGCTATCTTCCATCAAAACCAGTCCTCTCATGCACGCGCGCACACACACACACACACACAGATATAAAACACAGAAGATAGCGGGATGGGGTCGATTTGTCCCCATCATCCCAGAGAGGAATGCCTCTCTTTGTCTCCTCACTCAGAGCTGGTCTCTCCTTTCTCTGTATTGTTTGATTGATCCCACGAGGAGACAGACGCACACAGACATTTGCTTTTTGTTTGGTTATAGGTTATATAGGTTTTCTGCGTGGAGCTAATGTGAATCAAAAATACAATCTGAAATGTTTTGTTCTTGTTAAAGTTAGCTACAGCAGCACATCGGGACCAGCTGAATTTCTCCAAAACAGTCTGACCACATATCTGGCTTCAGGGGTCTTCAGTGTTTGATGTAGGTTTGGAAAATTTTCTGTACAACTATATTTCACTGTCTTGGTATAAATGTTACAGTGAAGAGCAAACAACAAATGGAAAATGACTCATCACAGCAGCCAGAAGAAACCACTGAGTCTCTGTGTCGACCTTTACACACATTATGGCCCTCTTGTTAAATAAGCTTTAATGTTTTAGCCTTTAGCTAAAAATAGCTGACATGATCTCCCCACAGAAAACCAGTTAGATATCACCCGTCACTGGAGCCTCGGCCTTTTTTGAAACACATTTTAAAGGATGAATTTACGTCTTTTTAAGTCTGTCTTAAAACAATTCTCACACACCCACATGTACAATTTAAGTTTTTGTGTCTGTAATTTTTACTCATGTCCATACAGACAGCGAAAATATCGTTTTATAATAACACTGAAATATAAGAATGCCCCATAATGGCCAAGTCCTTGGCAGCTTCCCGGGTTGAAATCCGACTTCCGGCCTGTTGCTGCTTGTCATCCGCTCTCTCTCCTCCCTTTCCTCCAGCGGCACTATCCATTAAAGCAAATAATAGCCCCAAAAATAACCTTTAAGTTTAAAAAACCCAAGGAACTCCTCAAAAAAGATTCTTCACACGGGGGCGGTGCCTTATGTCACCCGTCTCACAGTGTTGTGTGCCTGATGCTCGTTCTTTTCGGCTTGCTTCAGGTCAATTTTTGGTTAAGCTTGCAAAAATGTAACTTAAAATATTGTTTATTAACCTAATCTTTGCTGTAACCCAAACGTTAGACCCACAGAGGACTTCATACCTAACTATAACTTCAAACAGCACAACTTATTTTTTTGTGATCATCGATTTACAAAGTTACACTGAGATTTTTGCTCCCTGTACTGCTGCATGACTGCAACCGTGACAAGTCGTCCCTGCAGATTTTCAAAAGACTTTAAAGGGTCCAATAATCATTTCTATGCAGATGAGTGGTCTGTACAGAAAACATTGTAGTGTGTGGCATCAATAAATGACCAGCACAAACAGATTTACAAGGCAGACTATTAATTTCCATGCACATGTCTGAGAACATATATACCATATATAGAGAAAAAGGAACAGAATATTTTGTTTGCCTTCAAACATGTTTTATTCAGTCTAATTTGTTGAACACAGAAAAAAAGAGGAGTGTTATAGGTGCTATTTGGATAAAAGGAAATATGTGACCAAATAGGGAGGGAGAGTTTGGACTTGTAATTTGCTTTGTCAATAAATTATGACCAAAAAAAGAAAGACAAAAAAAGCCAAGGCATACTGCTTTGTTAAAAAGCCTTTAACCCTTTGAAACCTAAAAAAAATGCCATAAAATAAGACTATGAGCAACTTAAGAAGAAAAGACACATTATAGTACAAAATTAGTTTTTAAAAAAACCCTACCAGTTTGCACCAAAACAAGCAAAGTTTTTAAAAAAAAAATCCAAGAAAAGCAACTACAAATTAGAAAGAAAAAAACACAAGTAAAGTTTAAAAAAAAAGTTGCAATCAATGCACAGCTGCAATCAATAAAGTGAGTGACTCCACAGTACCAAAGTGTTCAAGACCTAACAAATTCATCGCAAACAATATATAACATCAGATATTCACATAATTTCATACAAAAACAGTGATATAAAATAAATATATTGTGGTGCATTACACATGATTCCTTAATTTTTCATTTGATGCTTCACTAAAGTTGAGTAAGTAAGTAAGTAAGTGCCTACAAACTTTTATTATTTGGTCTAGTTTGCCTCATGTTCTGAAGTTTAGAAATTAAATTTTCCCTTTTTTTGCCAATCAGTCTATTTATTTTCACCAAACCCAAATAGTTCAAGATTTCTGCTCTGTGTGTTCTTCATTCTTACAGGTGCACACAGGTTATCATATAAAGCAGCATTTCCTCCAATACCACTTGTCCTTCACGTTTTAGATCTCCTGCTTCAACGCAGCAGAATTAACGATCAGCCGGTCATCAAGCAGCTTCAGGTGTTCATAACGATCATTTGAGTCAGCTGTGTTGCAGCTGGGAGACACAAAACATGCAGGACCAGTGACGTTCAAGGCGCGATATGGGAAACACTGATAAGTAAGAACATGCACTCAGAGCACAGGTGTGTTTTTAGGGAGTCTCCAAAGTCCATAGTCATTATTCTTCAGTCAAAAGTTCATTTAATAGGGCTGCAGAGGTCTAAAATGTAGTTGTTTTAGTGTAACGTTCCTTCTTTGTGTTCACCCACTCAGTGTTTAATCGCATTTAGTGGAGAGCCAAGTGGTCAAATTTCTTTGCAGAGTACAATCTCATGCACTACATAGTTGCAGATTTTGCAGTGAGCACATCCCCCTCAATATTTAGAACATGTGCATAGTGTCCCCACCCAAATAAAAACATGTAATGGGCAAACAACTTTTTATTTTGACAGAATGAAAGACACTTACACTATAAATTGATGCAAAAAAATCAGAGAATGCAGAGAATAAAGTGTTTTATTTCCTTTTGTACAAAAACTGCTCCAGATTGAATTAAAATGCATTTTTAGGAAGAGGACTGTAAATTTTGACCCCCATGCCTTAGTTTACATTGAAATCACATTAAGCAGGGAATCACTTCAGTATGGCCTGTATGGACAGCAGGGACAATAGATAAGATTATCCTTTATTAGTCCTTCAGAGGGGAAATTTGCAGTGTTACAGCAGCGAGGTGGATAGTGCAAAAACAAGAAGCACCAGCAAAAACAAAATGCAAGATACAATGAATAAGTGCACCGTAAAAAGAGCAAAATAATAGTATACATAGAAGCACAGAAAAACAAAAATTGTTTCAACAAGCACAAGGATGTGTGGGTGTTGCTTTGAGACAAAAATACGAAAATTTAATCCTAATCCTTTTAACTCTGGATGTCAGTGTCTCTCTTGGCTTGGCTGATATTTTTTTTCAGTGGGAATTTTAAAAATGTCTCCAGCCAGCCTGTAATTGTGGATAGGCTAAACTTTAGTTGTACTATTCCTCCTAATCATACTATTTTCACATTTTTTACTTTACCCCATCAATAAAGTTATGGTAGTCTACTTCAACTAAAGACCAAAGAATTGAATTATTGTCTCTATGCATTGCAATCAAATACTGCAACAGCCAAAGACCCTTTGTGTTTGTCAAATTTGATTTAAATAATATAAAAAAATGTATAAGTTATTATTTGTGAAGGGCTTTACTTAGGACGTGCATAATGTAGATATTATTGAGCTTTACTGCTGTTGTTGTAATATCAAGAAATAAAATAAAAATATATGACACACTGTGTAATGAAACAATATTCATGAAAACCCACAAATTATGTTTTCTTATTGAGGAATGTTTGCTTTTTCATTATATCTGTAAATTTACTTTGAACTGTATTTTTGTGCACTGGATTTCTGTGTGTTTTAGTTTTGTGTATTCATGTTTTTTTCTCTGCAAAATATACTTCGAATTTTTGGGGTTCTGATGCATTTCTGCTTATTGTCCACAAGGGGTCATATTATTTCACAAAATTTGGATATGGATGAGAAAGTGTAGAGCAGGGGAGGACCAGCCTTAAACTATGTGGTGATTAATTATCTAATGAATCTCTATGACAAGACACAGGTTCAGAGGTTCACCCTGAAGACATGCAACAAATCCATCATGACAAACCCTGCAGAGATACTTGGTGGAGGTCTTCAAGTTCAAGTGCTGCTGTGGAATTAGCTTTGTCATTTTTACGTGCATTAATACGAGCATGAAGAACCAAATGATCAGTATTCTGATGTTTTTCGGGGTTGTGTTTTTATATGTTTACCGAATGCTTCACTAACATAACAGAGACAGATTTTTATTTGACATTTGTTGTGATTCCTTTTGAATAAAAATGGTTTGATTTGTACAGTTGCCATTCCATGATTTTTATTTTATTTTTTTATTTTACAAAGGGTATTTAATTTATCATCTTTCTTTTAAAAAAATGCGACTCTTTCGCCACATTATTTTTTTCATGTACATTCAATCTGAAGACGGATAAAAAGACGTCCGCTGTGTGGCTATCAAGCTTTCATGTGTCCATTTATTTGGTCTTATTCACCTCCGTTCCGTCTTTTGAACACACACACTCCCTCATTATCATGTCTGGCCCCTGTCAGGCAGCTCACCACGCAGCCACCAAACGAGAGGAGCAAGAATGGACCACTTAAAAGCCTCTGGACCTTTATGTCTTCAAATAAAATACATTCGGCACACACACAAAAAAAGGCTCATTTCCACAGCTGGTTGTCTCTCAGTAACTATGCCAGAATGTTTTCTTGTATGCCTCCACGATGGAGCAGAGCAGCGGAGAAGAGCCCCGGTCCTCCTCTGTCGTCTCTCCTCCCTAAATGAAAAGAGGCTCTCACTGGGGTCATGTCTGGTCTGCTCCCCTGAGACCAGGCCAGGCCCAGTCTGTAGGGCATGTCTGGGCCCTGCTCTCTCTCTCTCACACACACACACACACACATATATTCTGGTTTCTATAGCAACCACAGGCAGCCATGGCCGCCTGACTTGGCCTGCTGCAGTCCACAGATCAGACTGAAGGGGCCCGAGGCCTCCAGCACAGATGCACATAATTAATGTGATTATATAGATATGTCAACTCTGTCACCTCTCAGTTCGTTAGGCCGGACGCTCTCACAGACCCGCGACAGGCTCCGAGAGGAGCACAGCTCCACTGGTCATGCTGGGTGGGATCCTCTTTAACAAGTATAAAAGTCTTGCATACAAAATTGACTTTACAGTAAGTAACAGTACAAAATTATAAAGGATTCATTATACAGAAAGGCACATTTCAAAATCATTTATATTACAGTTATAATCATTGATGCATTAATGTGCACATCACCTTAATGTTGCAACTGGTGGAGTTAATTTAATTTATTTTATAAAGGGGTCTGTTAATATATGACATTATGCCCTATTTATTAGTTGATTAATGTTTTGTATTAAAAATCACAAAAGTAAAAAATGTGTAATATGTACAGTAATTATACAATATTTAAAATAATAATAATAATAATAATTAAAATAATAATAATTATAATAATAATAATAATAATAATAAATATAATATAATGATAAGAAGAATAATTGCATTTAATAATGAAATACAATTCAAATTCCATAATTAAAATAATGAAAAACAATATGTCATAATGTATTAATTTATTTATATTTTGTATTAATAATTTGATTCTGCTTTAAAAAATTAGTGTAGAGGGGTAAAAGCTTTTGCCTTCAAAAAAGTAGTATAAAGTTGTCAGAAATGGATTCATGTACCTCAACACTGTACTTATGTACAGTACTTGAATAATGCTAATACTAATTCTTATACTAATGCTAATACTAACACTAATAACACGAGGAGACGAAACTATAAGAAGTTTAAAAAAATAAGTAAAATAAAAAATAAAATCATAATAATACTAGTAGACATAGTATTAATAACAAACATTTTATGATAAATAAATAAAATAATGATAGCAGTAGTAGTCATAATAATATATATACCACTAGTAATGATCGTAATTTTAATTATGAATACATTAAGAAGTAAATAAATATATAATAGCCGTAATAACACTGCTAAACTACTACTGACAATGCATTACAAGATGTAGTTAAAAACAAGTAGTATGTGTCCAGACATCATTAAATCAAACAACTCAGTAATTTACATTATTAAGTTAATGAAAAAAGCTATAAAATCATTATTGAGGTAAATATACATAGTCACTTTTCAGCACTGCTCTTGATACACAACATCCCAGTGCTATATCTGAAACAGCCATTATATATGGGACCTCAGGACTGTCAACCGGTACCCTCCCAAATTTTTCCACTTGGTTTTGTGATCATTGATGTCCTTCAGTGAAGCACGTTCCAGTGCACACAAAAAGACAGCAAGGTGGCCGTCCCTACCCAAACTGGAGAGCCTTTGTGGCTTTTGATTGGTCGTGGAAGTCAAATGATATCGCCAATAAATCATGTCAACTTTCAGACAAAGAGCCTCTCCGGCCTCACTCTGGTGAAAAAGGTCACATTCCTTAACTGTTACACAACCGGCATGTAAATCTGAATGTTTTGATAACGTCAGAAAGCTTATAAATCTAGTTTGAATGTTTATTGGCTGCACTGAAAAATGGGAAAGATTTGGAAGATCTCCAGAAAATGTACCAGCTCCTGTGGCCAAGTTGGACATTAACAAACGATATTTCTTCCCAGACTCTTAAAGGGGCATCGGGTTCATAGCAATTATCAGCGATTAAAGAATGATCTTCTCAGGAGGCTGAGGGGTCAGAGATCAGGACCCGGCACAGCGGCGAGACACTCCATTGTCATGCATGATGTCTTTTGTCAATTGGCGCAGCAACTTTTAAAAGGAAATGTTTTATTGGCGGTATATCTCCCACGCTCCTCGAGGGAGAGCAGAATTAATTTGGAACATCAAACTGACAAGAGACTGAAAATAATAAAATGTTTTATTGAGCCAAACAAACTAAATGTTCAGATTACAGCCAGGAGTTTGCACACCATGCATTCAGAAAATCTCGAAAAGCAACATTTTCATTTGAAGTTCACAGTATAATGATTTCAGAGCATTCTATTCAAATACACTATCCAAAAAAAACACACACAAAAAAAATCATAAAATGTACAGAATAACATCCATCTGTATCATTTCTAAATAACAAAAGCTATTTGAGACAGTGCATCATAAATAAATAAATAAAATCCACAGACTGGTTTAAAGTAGGCTTCAGTTAATCTTAACATGTACATGACTAATTGGCAATAAAAACAGCAACAAAAAAAACCTAAAAACTGAAGCTAATAGAGACACTGCAACTAAAATGTTGCCAGTAGTGTTTGAAAATAATAAAATGGGTTTGGAGTGTTAATTTCATCTATAAGATTCTAATCATTTGAACAATGATTTGGGAGAAAGGAGATTTTAAACTTTACTCAAAATCCCAGAGCTCCCAGGCACTTAGGAAGGTTTAGATAAAAGCAACGGCTCCTAAATTCTTGGCTGATTTGCAGCAAGCGAATTCGCGTTAAGCTGCGTTTAATTGAGGATGGATCAGAAGCTTTACTACGCATTTGCAATCAAAATGTTACGGCAGAAAAAGATAAGAAAAAACCTTTTAGCACTCTTGAATCGGTTCCTTAAGGACAATGAGTCCCTCACAAAAATAAAACGTCTTATCTACACAGGGATAAACACTTACCCTGGTACCAATTAAACATCTTAAATGCAGCATTCAATAATGTTCTGTTAAGAACAGTTCAGGTAACACTGGCATAGATACGTCTGAGAAGATGCAGAAAAACAATCTGCTGCAATAACTGGATGATGACCAGAAGCCTGTAGCACATAGAAAGATCGGTGAATTAGCTGCATATCTTCGGGCTTAACTATTATTTTCTGGTATCACAAAGCAGGCTCACTTTTAACAAAGATAGATCACCATGGTGACCTGAGCTGCACAGCTAACCTGCTCCAGATAAAGTTACCTTAAGAGAATCAGATTAAAACCTGTCAATCTGTTTGTTCACTGAAGTCATGTTTACATGCACACAAGTGGTCCACTATTATTTTGAAAATCAAAATACCCTGAATTTGATGGGGTGAGGTGATCCAAACAGCATATTCCATTCCTATTGTTACGTGTTTACAGTGCCTTCAGAAAATGCATCTCACTTGTGGTTCTTACTGTAGTTTGCGACTCAGATCTGTGTGTTTTCAATAACAAATAATTTGCTGGTGAAAGGATGGATGCCCCAGAGAAAAAAAGAAAAAACAGCATTTCTGGTTAGAAGAAGAAGCACATCTACTTTTAAACAGTATGAAAGACTTGGATATCGTCCGATTTTTTGACATGCACGAGCATCACAACATGGACTTTCAGTGGGTGGTTGAAGGAATGATAGAGGGAGGCTGTTTGCATAGTTGCAACAGTCTGCCACCAGTGGAAAACTCTGAAAAAAATCTATTTTGATGCAAAGAAGCATACAAAAGTGGCTACAGCTGTTCAACTCTTCCATATTTTGACGTGATAAACAACAAGTGAGGGCACATAATTCAGAATATGAATGGCTACATGTAAATGGGAATAGTCATTTTCCTTTGCCATGTCAACAGCTTAATGGGAATACTGTCTTTTTTCTGAAAAACGGCAAAAATGGAACATTATGTGCATGTAAATGTGGTCAGTGAGACAAAAAAATGCTACTAAACTAACTTTTCTACACTACTGAACATGTTGAAAATGCCAAAATATTGTTTTTAAAAAAAAGCTTAGTTCTTATGCTTACTTATAGACATACTTGGAACATTTCTTAATTATTCCTGCCTTTTCTAGATTCAACTCGCCTTTTGCCAACACATTAGCATAATTTCCCTGTGGGTGTCTCTGTCATATTAAGTACTCCACTCAAGGTTCTTTTGATGTTGCCTCTAATTAAAAACTGCCTCTTTCACATGAATGCACCTGCAGCTGGATCAGTAAACGCAGAGCTGACTGAGCCAGGTAATAACCAGCTTTGTGATACCAGTTATCTTGGATTGTTTACACCGAGTAAAGCCAGGTAACCCAAAGAGAGCCAGACTAAGTTGAACTTGCTTTGTGATACAGACCGTGGTTCTCTCTGTACATTTTTGTAATTGATACCAGTAGCCTGCTGGTCACAAAAAGTATTATAGCAAAAAAAGTAGCCAGTATTGCAACAGACAGTGTCCATCACCTGCCTCCTCTCAACAAACCTCAATCAAAACTTCTGTTACAGCCACATATAGGTGCATTCTGTCCACAGTTGTGTATTTTAATGACATGTCCTCCTAGCTGTTGATATGCTGTTGCAGAAAATGCCTGCAGACAGCAGAGGGCTGGAGCTGCATTGCAGGTGACACAGTACAGCACTCTGTTTCCCTCAGTTAGTTCTGCATAAGGTACTGGTGGAAGTAGATGCCAAACAGAGAGCTGATGACCTGGCAGGCAGCCACCCACCACGTCAGGAAGGCAAAGAAACCTCTGAAGAACAGTGGAGTGAGGACAGAGCGCAGCGCTGCAAAGGTTGCTGTCAGGTGTGCCACTGTGGCCTGGATGTCCTCCTCCATGTCCTCCACGCCCTCTTCATCTTCATCGAGGCCGCCAGGCAGCACAGGCGCTGCTGTGGGCATCACCAGCGCTGGAGTCACCCCGGGCGTCTGCTCTGCACCCGTTCTCCAGGAGAAATCCCCTAAAAGATTGGTGAAGATCAGTCAATATTTTGATTTTGAATTTCAATTAATGAGGAAAAAAATTAAAAAGTAAGGCACTGAAATAAAGCATTACTTGTTTTGCTTCACTGACACTAAAACTTGACATTTACTGTGGATGTTACTGGACTCTCATATCTGTCCTGAAAATGTGCGGCCATACAGCCGCTGGTTAGCCATCAAGGTTAGGAACAGCTAGCATGGGTCTGTGCTTAACAAAATCCACGTACCGGCATCTCTAAAAGTCTACTAATTAAGATACTTAATTTGTTTTATCTGTAGAGTAATTACAAGGAGTTAATATGTACTAGATTTTTTTGTGGCTGGACAAAACAAGGCCGTTTCCTTGTTTCCAAAATGTATACTATTGGAACGAAAGCTAGCAAAATTGGTCAAGCAACGAGTGGGCTTGTATGTGTGTTTGTTCATCTTTTTACTGACAGTTATTGGTTAGAATACAATGAACTTATACTATCAGTCAAAATGAGTTATCTTATACAGCCAATAATGCTGCCTTCATATTGCAGTTGCAAGCAATTTAAATGTTCAGTGCTCCAAATTTTCCCTGGCTGCAACAGTGGCAACAAGTTAACCACATTTGGCAGGTGGTAGTTAAGACACTGAATGCAGTGGTTATGATGGTGGTGGTGTTGGTGTTTTACTTACCTAGTGCTTTGAGCGCCAGTGTGGAAAAGAGGACGAGAAAAATAGGGACCAAGTACTGGAGAGTAATTACAGTCAGGTAGCAGAAGATACGAGTAACCTGAAAAATAGCACATTCACTCTCAGTTTACAGTTGCAGTTTCACTTCTCTGCTGCCCATTTAACCTTTTTCTTATGTAAAAACTTCTGAATTCAAAGTTAATGAGCTAAAATTCCACCCTTAATTTTTCAAATATCTGACCTTCCTCTGAATGTCAATAGCAGCGATGCGTCCCGCCTCCTTCTTCATCTGCTCCACCCACTTCTGAGCCAGATTGAGGTAGGCCTGCAGGTGGTAACGGGTCAGCGCCAGCCGCAGCACACACAACACCACGATGATCCACAGGCGCATGCTGTCGAATGTTTCACTGGAAACTCTGTAAACGTCAGATTGCAAAAGAATCAGAAAAAGTCAAAAGTGTCCCGTGGAGGACGTCTTGCATTGGTGGGCATGTTTTAAGAATTTAGAGATTATTTGTGGATAAAATAAGCAAATATAAATGTGTACTCACATTGTGACAGAGGTTTTTCCCATAGGTGCATTTGCCAGGAAGTCACGTGCAATAGGCTTCACCCACAGGACCAAAACAATGACTGGAGACAGGAAACTCATGTGCAGCAGAATCCTGCAGGAAACAAAACAGACTGCTAATACCCCTTTAACACCAAAATTAGCACATAATCAAAGGTTTTTTAAATGTGTTAAACCTGCTAAAAAAAAGCGATAAACTTCTTTGCCCAACGCCATTTGATGAGTACGCCTTTCTGTTGATTTTCTGGTGTGTCACATTCAATGTCACAGACAGCAGCATGGAGGCCGGTGAAAATGCTACAGTAGTTACTTCTTTTCAATATATGTTTTGATATTTATTCTCTTTTTAAAATAATATTTAAGTGCTGTTTGGACAAAGAAAGATTGAATTTGATCAGAGCTGGAGCCAACAAATAGCTGTGGCTCATATGTCCCAGACATGAATGCCAATTGTAACATTTCCAAATTAAGACAAAAGCCAGATGCTGGTGGGATTTTTCTTGGTCAATTGGAAGTGGGCTTACGAGAGCTAAATACTACAAATGTAATATTTTAACGTGGATTACATTGCTTGTTGCATCAGATCTTACTGAATGATTGGGCGGTCTGAGTTCATCTGTACAGCATCAAGATGAGTCTGAGCCAGTCGCAGGCCGGGGAAGGCCAGGAGAGCACCGATGTAAGCACAGACTGCAGCCAGACCGAGCTTCACCGTCAGTTTAGTCACCGGGATTCTGAGGAGACAAAACAACAATCAAACGTCACGCAACATCTTGCACAGACATTTGTCAAGTTAAGTCTGTAACTGACTCATGGATCTTAACCAAGATCTCTTAATCATTATTATAATTAACACAACTTCCTATTTTAAAACAACAAAGTAGTATCTTATAAATTGTCATTACAGTTACTTACGACCAGTCAGCATAGCCCTGCTGTTTGGCAAAGATTTCTAAGTTGTCAAAGAGGCTGGAAAAGCCCGACTCCAGGCCGAACTCCAGGTAGTCCTCTCTGACCACCAGCACCAGCATGGCCACGAGCAGAGACAGGAAGCCGAAGGCAAGGCACACCGAGCGCTCGCCGCCCTCCTCAGAGCGAAAGTAGTGGCTCATCAGAGTGTGAAGGGTCTTTCTGAGGGTTGTGGGTTAAATTAAAACAAACCATCCAGTCCAAGACTCCTCATATAAGCCAACTTTATCTTTATATATTGACTAGTTTAAAAATTTAACTTTTCACCACAAGTCTGTTAGATATCAATAAGATATCAGAATTTTACAAATGTGACTTAATGCTTCATCATGTTTGGTAATTATTGATGCTAAAAGTTACTGCAAGTGTAGAACAACACTTGATTTTTATTTTTATGAAGGATAAATTTGTATTGATGTTTAAAAACATATCTAGTCATTAAAAACTGACTTTACAGCTGAAGGATACAGACTGAAGAGAACGGTCAAGACACACCAGATGGCTCCGATGTTCACCTCTTTGCTGGCATCTACAACGCTGTAGTAACACTCAGTGAAAAGGAAGACACCTGTTGCATAGACGGCAAAATCTACCAGCCACTGGTACTCCAGGAAAAAACGCAGCACTGAAAGTAGAAACAGGATGAAAAACATGAATTGGCCCATAAGATTAAAACGATGATCCATACATTGTTTTGAAGGCAGGAGTTAAAAACAAATGTAAGTTCCATAAATGTGTTGTGAATCAGTAGCTAAGCTTGAGCAGCGTTTGTTCTTGCACAATGTCACTGCGGTGTAGATAAAGGAGTGTTTATTTTACCCAGAGCGTCTATGGTGTTGACTGGAGCTTTCTCCAGGTGAAGGTCGATGTCTCTGGGTACAGTGAGAGGCTTACTCTCCCCATTCTGTCTCCTAGAAATAAAACAAAGAGGACACAAGACTATATTAAGTAAATAAGGATCTTTTGTTGATGACTTTTACATAAAGTAAAAGTAAGAAAGACAAAGACCAGCTTCTCTAGTGTAACACTTTATTTCAGGGTATTTTTTGCGATAACAATATTCTTAATGATGTGACAAATCACTGAAAATATTTATTTTTCATTTCAAGAACATACAAATACAACAACATATGTGGAATAGCTTTAGATGTCAGAATGAAGATTCAAATTTTCACTGTAGAGCCAGAATCAATTTTGCTTTCATCCACGCTTGTTGTTATAACCGCATGATATCATTGTGTCAGAATAAATAAGAAATATTCAAATCAGAATATTGCCATTATCATGATAAAACTTTTTCTTGTTATCAAGAACGATGTGATATGGCACACCTAGTTCAGAGTGCAAAGACCACTTTGTTGTGGCTCCTTTCTGCATTATCATACCCTCCCCCGACTCCCACCTGTCTCTCCTGGTTTGTTTGGGCATCTGCTTCCCGGCCAGCGCACACAACTCTCCTTCTGACGGGTGTTTGAACCGGAACAGACTGCAAGGAACGACAGGCACATGTATGTATACAGCACACAACACATTATTGTGTTGAATGTTTAACCTGATCGTAGGGGTGATAATACCTGCCACTGCAGAGGAGCCAGCGTGCAAATGAGCAGTGTGGAGCCATCCTCTGCATGATGCTGGCAGCCAGCAAGCTGACCACCAGCTGAATCCCCATCAGCGCCTGTCAGAGCAAACACACACACAAACAGACGTTTCAACCTTTAACACGTGGATAATTTCCTTATGCTGCATTCAGACACATTTCACAAGCACTGAAACCGCAGAAAATTAGTTTGACTTCTTTTGAATGCATTGGGAAAATGCAATAAGCAACTTGGCAAGAGAAGTCTTGCAAATTGCAATGAATAAATGAAATAACATGAATAAAAGATGGCAGGAAAATGTCCTTAGAATTAGCTGGACATACTATTAAATATTGGAGAAAAAAATATATTTATAAATAATGTAATTTTACATATAAAATGAAAAACATATTTAAAGAAAACAGATTTTTTAAATGATTTTTTTCTTTTCTTTTTTTTTAAATAATTTCTCAAGGTCATTTTCTGGTGCGTTTTTTTTTTCTATCTTTTATTTTTTTGCTGCAGAGTTTAAGGTAATTTTCTTGTGCCTTCTTGCATTTCTTGCTACCCCCCACCCCCACCCACACACACATACATACATACATATTTCTTTTTAAGTTGCTCATCGACGTCTTCCAATGCTTTTAAAAGAACTGAAGCCAATTTGCTCTGGTTTCAAAGGGTTAACTTCCATCTTTGGACATGAAACAGCTACCGTTATGTGTCAGTAGGTAATGCACTAGCCGGGTCAGAGAGTAGCAGAGCCTTGTCTACAACTGTGACAGTCAATCAGGACAGTGTTTCATGTTGACTGCTTACATAATTCAAGAAAGTTTCATGAACGGGTTGTTTTTGCTGCAACAAAGGTTAGTTAAGTGCACATATCACAGGCTGCGCTAAAAGCTAAGTCACACGCCATGCTAAATTGCGAACAGTAATAGATTAACTGAGTTCAACAACCTTAAACATAGACTGTGTTGAAACCTCCTGCAAAATGAATGAAAGTTAGCAAATGGCTATCGTGCTAAATTTAGCAAAACTTCACCACCTGTCAGTGCTGCTGCCTGCGTTAGCGAGCTAGCTAGCATTAGCACACTAGCTCTCACAGTAACCAGCACAATGAGCTCACGGGCGGATTTTGCAGCAGGCTGTTGAAACTTGTACCTACATGACAGTGTGCTGGTTGTATGAATTTACTTACCATCTTCTCTCTCGAAAGGAAGACGCGGTTAAAGCCAGAGTAGCTTCTTCACATGCAGCAAAGTCTTGACAGCTGAACCTACTGACATGTGAAACTGCTGAATGTCCCGGATGTAGTAGTGGAGCAGGGCGCTGCCTTCAGGTGCTCCTCATAAAGCTCTGTAAAACAGAAGACTCGTCTTTTCTACCAGCAAAACGTCAACTCCTGCTGCTGTCTCTACTCGGAAATGGTGAGTAAAGTACATAAGCATTATCTACTGGAGTACTATACTTTGAGTTACTCTGTGTTTCATACGTTGATACATAAATTGACGTAACGCGAGCTAAGGTCTTTGGATGGTACTTGTGTTCTTGTGAAACGTCGTCGGTTTTAATTGAAAGTGTTTGACGCGGCTTTTTTTAAAAATAATCTTATCTTATTCCCGTTCAGAAGTGTCATAACTCTACTGAATTAGATTATTTTATTAGGGAAATGACGAGAGAGTTTATAACTCAACGTGTGGACGGGCATTACAATGACAAAGGTGAAGAAATAAACAGTAAACAAGTGATTTTTAGCTAGCTACCTGAGAGGTAAGCGAGCTAATGTTGCGTTAGCTACGGTGTTTTGGGCTAGGTTATCTGAATTTTATAAATGTGTATAGTGAGACACTTAAGTTATGTAAGTTTATCACTTACAGTGTGGAAATGTGTCTTACAATGACAAAGGTAAAGAAATGCACAGTGAACAAATACATTTTAGCCAATGTTAACACTCCTAACTTATCTAGTAAATGCTAGCTAGCTAGCTTAACTGTCGAGGGTTAGCTAATGTAAACGTTAATCAGCGAATTAGTCAAAATGTATAGAAAATAAAATGATGATATATTCTCTTGTCATGTTGTGCCATGAGTAATGGCTCATAAATGCAGTACATTCAACCCTTAATATCACTTATCTCCAAGCTTCAACTCAACAAATTATCGAAATGTTTAAACAAATGTATGTTTTGTGACAGGTGCGTTGATGTAACCACATTTTAACTGATTGAAAAGAGGTCTTGATGTTCAGGGTGAATATTATAATAATATAGCATTAGTTCTCACTAACGTGTTTCTTTTTTAATGTTATTTTGGGGGGATTTTTTTCCCTTTGTTGACAGGGCGGCTACAGACTGACAGGAAATGGGGGAAGAGAAAAAGAGGGGTAATGACACACAGCAAACCTGTGCCTCTGCAAAGGCCTCAGCATATCAGGCGCCCAGGTGAGCCACAGGTCACCCCTCACTAACAGTTATTAACACACATGTTCCTCTCAGATCACGTAAACTGTCATTTGTAACAGCTTTTGTATGTAATTAGGTACTTGTTTCCTTTGTCAATACTACTATTACTATTACTACTACTACTACTACAATTTCTCAGTTTTGAGATCAATGAAGTATAATTATCTATCTATCTATCTATCTGCTACTACTACTACTACTACTACTACTACTACTACTACTACTACTACTACTGCTCCTTACAGTTTTGTGCCTGTCATGCTCTGGATTGACAGTATTAACAGTATTGATCTTTAGGTTTCTTTAATGTTTTTTTCAGTCCAAGGACCCATTAGGGGCTGTACTTTATTTATGTAGGGGTGTGGCTGTGGTATATTTTTCCTTGAGCCCTCCCAAGTGACTAAGAGAAAATGCATGACCCTCCCTCCAACATAAACAACCATATTTCACAGTTTGTGGCCATGATGAGTTGTGTGATTTTGGGTTCTGAGGGTGTTTTATACAAATACAGCATACAACTATTTAAAGTTGAAAGTTACTCTCCTAAGCCAAATCAAAAGATGTAACTCCCTACCCAGTGCTTAAAAAATAACTGAAGTTTTTTTTATTTCTGTATTGCAAATAAAGCGCCATTTTTCAGATGGTTTGATAAAATGATTCAACAACTGAACATTATTTAAAGATAAGGCAGTAAAAGACAGTAGTGTCCTTGTGCTGTCTGTGTAAATATGCATATATTTTTATTAAGGTATGATGCTTCTATTAATGAAAAACAAAATGTGATTGGAATTGGCCTTAGTGTGATAATACTCCTGCAGTGAACATGGGGGAGGTTGACCGATATTGACTTTTCAGGGCCGATGCCGATACAGATTTTTAGTATTTAATGAGACTGGTAACCGATATTTTGAGCCAATGTGCATTTACAATAATAATGAAAATATTTCTGTCAAATTTTGTAATAAAACAAACTCCAACACAAAACTTTATTTAATGCCTTTAGCAAAGGTTTAATCAAAACTGAACATTTCAACATCATATACAGCATGTTCCCTGCAACATTTAAAAAAATAAAATTCAGTAAAAAGTTTAAACACTTTGTTAAAATGTTTTTAAATGCCTAACAAATGAACACAACCAACAAGAACATCTAAAATCTTACTCTCATCGGCTGTTCTCAGCTCAATATTACAGTATTATCAATTTGTATAAAGGCAGCTGCCATATGGAACAATATTTTCATCGCCTGGTTGTAATACTGAAAAAAATGTTATGAAGATATTGTTAAAACATTTGAAATATTACTTAAAATCACAATTTTTCCACAATATTACAGTTGAACATACATTTCTTTTTTTTTCGGAAAATTACTGAGCAAATTTAAAAGTTAAGACATACTATCTTTCAAATAAATAAAACATGGAAAAATAATGTATATGTAGACTGTTAATGTATCCAGCAGAGCAGATTTAATTTAACCAACGTGCTCCTACTCCTCATCTCTAATTAAAATGTAAAATGTTATCCGCTTTAGTTCCTTGTTCTTCCTCAGTACCCCTGAACACCTCTGTGAGATCCTCCTAATGATAATCTCCATGTTTCATGCTTCCACCATCGTGTATCTTAACATTTCATTGGATGAAAACAAACATTATGCAAATGTTGAAGCTTAACTTCTCAGATATGCTCCTGTTACTCTCTGTGTTGGCATTAAAACACACCAGACACCAGGGAGGTTGGATTTTGATGTAATCATGAAGTAAAGTATTATTTTTCCATTCAGATGGATAAAAATAAAAAAAAGAGCTTTATGTTGTTATCTTAAAACCTGCAGACAAAGTGTGTATCTCTGTAATTTGTTGCTGTATTATGTTGTACGATCTCTGAGCTCCAGATTATCATAACCCATGAGGTGTTTGGGGAGTATTGTGGTGCAAGGACGACAGCTACGGGTGCACTGATGCATCCTCCGTGTGTGGTATGCTTGGTCACTCAGGATGGGAATGGTTGTCTACACACACACACACACACACACACACACGCACACACTGGCCTGTACATGCATTATAATGTCAGCTCATCCTCTGTAAAGCGGAGGCCCATGTGCCTCCAACAGTGCCGAGTGTTTCCAGCAGCACGCCCTCCAAAAGATCTTTTTACCCCAAACCATTCACCACATTCAAATCTGTGTTTAGCATGTGCGTCCATGTTATTTGGGTGGTCCGCAGAAGTTGATTGAATTCCTATTTTTCTTCTAATTGGTGGCACCCCTTCTGCTGAAGATGTGTCTGATCCTTTGCCCCGTGAATTTGCGCACAAGAGCATGACATTTCAATGAGGGCTGTGAATCTGATCAAATGGAGCTTTGTGCGATGAAGCAACAGCTTCTCTGGTGGGCATGTATGCACCAGTGGGCAGGCATCTGTAAACATAAATCACACAAAATTAGTTGTTCGGCTCAATATCAAACTCCATGTGGTGGTTTGATCCTTTTGCGTATTGCTGATCCAACTCCAGCCGATACCCCGAGGCAATTAGTTTGTGGCATTCTGAGCAAGGGGGAATGGAGTGATCAAATTTTAATTAGGAATTCACTTTTGCATACAGTATTACCTTTAAAAAAATAAAGGTGCTTGTTTCTCCATCTCTTGCTGAAGATAAAATTTACGCTGTCTGTTTGGACTGATCTGACGAATTAGAGCATTTAAGAATTTTATGACGTCTTCAGGTGTGGATAGTGCAACATCAGGAGACGTGTGTTGTTTCATTTACTGAAGAAATATCATCTAACACAGGGGAGACCAGGGACAGTTGTAACACGGGACGGCTGTAACTCTTTGTATTCCTCCAATCAAAAACAAGCCAGAGTCATGAAACTGACTCAGGCTTATTTAGATTTTCTTTTTGCTTACAAGGAAGAGCCACAAGAGAAACTCGCAACAGCAAAAGTGTTTTTTTTTGTTTTGTTTTGTTTTTTTAGGAAAAAAAATAATTTTTCTATCAGATGTATTTTTTCGATATTGCCCTGAGATCAAATGCTTAGGAAGGCATTTTATTGATCATTAAAATCAGTGTTTTTATAAACTAAAAATAAAAACACTAAAGTGTCAAACCATCAGTCAGGCTAGTTCACATGAGATAAAATGACGTGTTCTCATCCCAACTCATCAAATATTACTGCTTTGTACACGTCAGAATATGATGTGCTATAGGTACCCTCTTGTGTCAGTTTTGGATGCTCAGAGCAGGTGTATCAATTTGCGCTCAATACATTGTGTCTTTTCAAAATACATTTCCATTTTCACAGGAAATCTACAGCTTCTGTTTGCTACATGAATACAGTCTTGAAAATATAAAATACCACACTGAACAGTCCGTGTTTAGGTATTATTATTCTTTCATTTTCTTTCATATTATTGTATTATTGGGTTTATTTATTATTATTGTTCATGTTGCTGTTGTTATTAGTTTTAGTTATTATTATTAATTATCAATTTTGTTTATTATTATTAATTTTATTTTAGTTTAGGCAGCAAAAGTCCATGCTTAGGTTTAGACCGTTACTAATGTAATATAACATCATGTGACATATATCACAGTACATGACGTAACATGCTACATGAACTAGCACACTAAGTTGTTTTAAATATAATTATTGAATAGTTTAGTAGTATTTAGTATTAGAATAATTATTTGTGTACATTTCAGACATGTTGTTACAACCATCCCTACAACCATCCCTACAACCGTGACCATATATAAATCAACTTTGCAACCTGTAAGCCTACATATTTCATAAAACCACTTAAATGCACTGTTTCAGAAGTTACACACTGAAGCTTATAATATATTGAATTAACTATTCCCGTGTACATGATTTTCATTTATTGGGAAAATTGCGAAAATTGTTACAGCAGTCCCTTGTCTCCCCTATTTTTTCACATTGGCCATCAGTCTCAAGCAGAAAAAAATACACAGGAATAAGTGAAATATTCTGTACATTTGCTCAACATCTCTGGCATTGAACTGTCAGTCACGCTGTGAGAAGAAACGTCTCTGTCTGGGTGGAAAAACACTTCCATAATGATCATCTTTGACACAAATGCTAATCCCTCTGCCATGTTAGCCATCTGTGCTGAAGTGGAGGGGCAGAAATTACTGAGGAAAATGGACACAAATAAAATGCTAATTCACCACGGGCTACAAGTGGCTCCCCTCCCTCGGCTCAGCTCGGGGGGCCTCTCGGTTCCCACACCACTTCCCTGTGTCTCTCCCAGGGTGCTGCTGGGATACCGGCGGCTGCTCCGGAGCCCGCAGCAGGGATGCAGCCCTCCCATTGGCTCGTCTTTGTTTGCCCCCATGCATGGTATTCATCGGCTGATTTGAATATATGCAAATGTTGCAATGGTGCCCCGTCAAAGGAAACTCCCACCACCACTGTGTTTTCCCCCCTCTCCCGTCTCCCTTCATTTTCCCCGCTCTTTTCCTTTTTGTCTCTTATAACTGCTGCAGTGTGGGGGGATAGCTGTGGGAACCAGCTATAGAGAGCCAGATCTGCTTTGTCACAGGGATTTATTTAGTAGCCAAACTCATGACTGTTAATTACCAGACACAGAATATCATAAAGAGGAGAGAAAAAGAGACTGTAAAGGTGAATCACTGGTAATATTCTACCCTTCACGTTAACGTCTGTGCTGTACAAAATCAAACCAGATATCACGACCATAAATAACAGCGCCAGACAGACGTTTATGTCTCTCTATTCAAGCCTGCAGCATGTGTCATGTTGCAAGCAAATTGATGTCTTGCTGATTACAGTAATACAGGGTTCCCACAGTTATGAAAAAACCTGGAAAAGTCATGGAATTTCTCAATCACGTTTTCAATGACTGGAAAAGTCATGGAATCAAAGAAAACCATTGAAGGTTTCAGAAAAATTAAATGTTTACAATAATTATCAGTGGATGATCTTCTTTTACATGACCACGTCATGTAACATAATGGCAAATGTATTTATTTTTTGTAGCTGTTGACATAATGTAGCACTAGTATGCTTCGATGTGCGACGCTTGTTTACCATCACGTATGTTTCTACATTTTTTTCCCAGCATTCTCTCTGTCCCTCCATGTATGCCTGCTGGCTAAAATTATAATTCTGGGCAGGTAGGGCAAGGAAAAATAGTGTCATGGGTTCTTTCAAAGTCATGGAAAAGTTTTGAAATTTTATCCATGAAAATGTGTGGGAACCCTGGTAATAGAGTACTCCGGGGATGACATTTTTCTGTAGGTCAACCCTGAAGCTAACGTTGCCCTAGTTCCCTCGTCAAAAAGCCTGGGGAACTCCATCAGATTCTAGATTATGTATAAAATACGGTCTGTGGTGAACAAATGTATATGGTACTTTTGTTCAGCAAGATAATCTTCACAAATGAACACCACTTTTATGATTTTCCAAGCATCAGTACAATTGCCAGAAGTAAAAAGCAAATGTTAGACTATAAACAAACTACACTACGGTCGCATGACTTAACATCTTCACCACAACGAGGCCGTAAAATCGTGTTCAGCACGGTTCGGCACGCAGACGGTCTTTAGTCTCATTTGGCTGCTTGTTAGAAATCACCTTTTTTAACACACATAAAAGCTTTAAAGTTCACAAGTGCACTGTAAAAATAAACTGTATGTTCTAACATAAAAAGTTAGTGTCCAGGCTGCCTTAAAATTTTAAGTTGACTGAATTTGAGAAAACAAGTTGAGTTAATTTTGTAATGATTCAACGTGTCCTCTCAAATTCAGTCTTAAAAAATGTAAAGCAACCCGGACATTAGCTTTTATGCTAAAACAAATAGTTTATGTTTACAGTGTTGGGTATTTACTGTATATTTTCTATCGTAGAACAAAACATGAAAGTCTCTTAAGCTTGCGTTAATCACAGACACTATTTCAGGCACCAAAAACCCGTTGACTTCAAGACAAGGGAGGCGGGAGTGCTCAAAGGCTCACTCAATTCCAGGTCTTTTAGGACTCATTTCAGGGGCGCTCTATAAGAACTTTACATATTGTGTATATTTTGTTGGTTTAAACTTGCAGCAAAAGCAATAGTGTTGAAGTCTCATCTTTGTACTTAAAGCCAAAATAAGACACAGCTTAGTTTCATACAGACCCCCTTTTTTGCAGCATTTTTAGACTCTGCTCATTAACATTGCCTCTATTCTTGAAAGTGACATTGAGTCAATGTGCATAATACCAGGACTCTTCATCTGAAGCAACTACATGAAATTCAGCCATCATTTTTGTATCATTTCCATAAGGGCTGGGCAATTTGGAAAAAAATATCAAATTTCACAATATGTCTGACCAAAAATCGCAACATCGATATCATTATAATATTAGTGCTTTTACAAAATATTTACACAATGAGATTTTTGATCAGTAATCATTAGTAATGTGGATATAATGACTAAATGCGTAAAGGCAGATTAAAGAACAGCTAAAATAATCTGGCAGAAGTTAAGAATTACATCACCTATTGTAATGCAGCTTTTGAAACTAGGAAAAGACGACACAAAATCTAAAATATTGTCTAGAGTCATGATTTTGACTGATATATTGCCCAACCCTGATTTCCATGTGTTTGAAATTGTCTTCAATGTAAAAAAAAAAAACAAACTACAAAACTGCAAAAAAGATATATATCTTGAGTTATTCCCGTAGTTGTTATTTTTAAAAAGCCATCTTGTGTGATGTCACAGCTGCAGACACTCCTTCCTCTGTAATAGCCTGCATCACAGTAAAACTGTGCATTTATGAAATATGATTGTTAATGTTGCACACTCACACACTCTCCACACAAATGAAGCCTATATCTGCATACAGGCTTCATATCTGCATACTCACTCACTGTATCTGTCTCGTCTGTTCTCCGGGTCCAAACAGAGGAGAATTAGCTGGGCCTGGCTCTGCTGCTGTGATGTGTTAAGCCGTCACTCTGGCTCGTCCTCACACAGATTCTGGATTTGGACGACATGAATCGTTGCACGCTTATACTGTAATTACGCAAATGTATGCTGCTAATTCTATTTCACTGAGTGTTTGGAGCATAGATGATCCCAGGGATGATCCAGCATGCACAGATGGGCAATGTACATGCACACAAAGGCATGCACAAGTGTCATTGGCACCTAAAGAATTGCCATAGGCTTAATTTTACAATATATCCTTTCCCCCTCTGTGTCAGATGAAAATATGTTTACACAGCTTAAATGAACAAAATATTAGACATTTCTCTGACACTGACTTGCAGCCCCTTTATACAAACCTCTACTTATTAAGGCTATCTTTGATCTTAAGAATCTCAAACCTATTTTCTTCTCAAACTAAATCCTCTGTCATAAATACATATATATATATACTGTATATTTTTCATGCTAATGAAATGTATGGAATAATGACTTTTATTTTTTTATTTTTTTTTACTGGACTTATCCTCATTCTTCATGAAAAAAGCTCATGTTTTGTCAATCTGACAAGCATGGGAAGGACTTTTGACAACAGTGTCCATTTATAAAAAGCTGCTTACCAGTGCTGAATTTTACAAAACACATTTTAATTAAAGTAAAAATGCCATTGCATAGAAATAGTTTTAATTGCATTTTTAATATTTTAAAACATTATCCAAATTCTAAAAATATATAAATGCTTATATGAATCTATTTATTAGTAGTCAAATCTCTTTTTGCTCTAGATAGCCTATTAGTATTTTTCGTGGACAATCTTAACATAATATAATACACATGAGCACATAATTTTCTCATTTTGTGTTGAAATATTTTTTCTGAAAAATAAAAAAGCACTTCAAGTGTAAATATGTCTCCTTGAGAACCGATGCATGGACATAATAATAATTAATAAGCTATATGTGTAAATGAGTTTGCAGGCCTACAGTGGAGCACCTCCCCCAATGAATTTGCGCTGTGCATTAACCTGTTTTGAATGACAATCGCGGCGCTGCGCTTGAACTTGACCGGCGGAATTGCCTGGGAAAAGAGGCGCGACTTTGGCCCTTTGCTCCTCTCCTTTATGGAGTGGAGGCTGTTAAGACTGATGTCAGCGCTCATTAGCATAAACTTCAGCCTGTTCCCAATTAAACCAGGAAAGCAGCAAGAACACCAGTCTGTTTGCACATGGCGGGGAATGAGCCAACATCTCTCTCTCACACTCACAAACTCTGAGCATCAGAAGCTGCTGCAATGTAAGTTGATGTTATCTTTAGTTGAAACAGTGTTTTAGATTCATTTTATTTTATTCATTTAAAAAAAAATGTTTGGTTTTTTTTGTGATTTTAAATTATGCTGGAATTGATATTCAGGAGTAACTCAGATTTATGCAATTTTTTGTAAATTCCTTTTATCTATAATTTTTGCTCTCTGTTCATGAATATGAGGCTTATTGATGTGGGAATGATGATGTTCACATGGCACCTGCAGTTTGTTTCTTGCTTCTTGCCTGCAGGCCTTAACGTGTAAAAAAAAAAATTTGCTGCATGGTTTAGCATTTTTTATGTCTTTTATGATTTGACGGTTTTATAGGCTACCAGGAGAGGTTTACCTGATTCCTTATGCGCTGCTGCCCTGAAAGCCTTTGCATTAGGCCAATTGATCATTTCTGCTGAGTGTATCTACAGTGTATTTGATCATTGAACATGCTTCATACGTTACTGGCAAGCTGACAATATGAGATTTTCCATACTCACCTGTTTGAGAATTGTAACTCCTTCATTAGTTTTTTGGGAACTGGTTTATAATTGCAAAATGACAATTGAGGTATTATATGAGCTTTAAAAAAAATGCATTTTTTGCAAGTTGTCTTACCATTTTGATACATTTTTTTGTAGTGTGAGAAATGCAGTTTTATTCTCAATGAAAGTGTCTCCATTCATGCTGTTGTGTCTGGAGCAGATTTCATTTCATTTATTCGTTTTATTTATGCAGCAAATGAATTAACCAAAGGTGTGTTGTACTTAGAACTGACTTGACTTAAAAACTGCTTTTTAGCAGGTTCTTGTTTAGCGGCACAAAATCTCATTATAGTACAAGATATTAACAGAAACAGTCAGCAGAGACAACAACAAAACATAAACAGCTACAAAAATACAGAAAGGACTTCAGTGGCGTGAGAAAGATGGTGAGCAAAATGAAACAGCACTATTTGACTAAGGAACCCAATAGGGCTTTACATTTTTATAAGCATACGGGCAGATAATGTTGCTCCAGTTGCATAAATAGCACCAAGAAATTCAATTAAAATCATAGAGAGCTCCAGTATAAGCACCTGCTGTTCTTGTAATGCAGTTCAAATCATGGGGGGCATTTTTCTGCTGACAAAAATGCACCTCTTTGCAATGTTTAGTCCTCACAAGGATTTATATGTGATAAAATGATACTGCAGCTGGATAATATGCGTAAGATGAATTTTACTAAAAGATCAAAATTGTTAATGTTTCCCAACATTTGTTTGGGAGGTTTTAAAATCCTTTGAAATGCCCAGCAGTATGAGCAACCTCCATTATCACAAAATAACAACTTATCACAATTAACTGCGATTAGGTGCTAATTTGGGGTCATGACAGAGGGAAGGACAAATATTTGCTCCCTGCTGGTCTTCATGTGTGACCTCTGACCCCCTGATGTCCCTGTGTCAGGTCAAGCTGCTTTGAAGAGCGGCCATTACAATTCCCAGAAGTGGCCACTTGAATTGGTCAGTTATTATCAATTGAACCCAACAAGGCCCGGAGTGGTCACGCATGACGACATGACAGTCATAGAAATCTGACAGGAATGAATGAATTTAAGGTGGAAGCAGTTGAGCTGGGATTTGCATTTTTCTGCCTCTCTCTCTCTCTCTCTGTGTTTGTGTGTGTGTGTGTGTGTGTGTGTGTGTGTGTGTGTGTGTGTGTGTGTGTGTGTGTGTGTTACAGTGATAACTAAAACATTCAAATACATAGGCTATGAAAAGATGTGAATTATGTTTGAACAAAATGATTGGAACTGTCTGTTCTCATGGAAATATACATGATAATCAGATTGCAGTTCCTTTAGAAAAGCTAATTGATATTTTAGGAAATATTGTGCCATATCAGTGAAAATGCCAATAAATACACCAAACATTATTCATATAGCTCAATGACACTTAATAAATCACTAAATTAAATTATTTATTTTATATTATCATTCATTAATAAATAAATCCATTAATTTATGTAATAGATAACTGCTTTTACATTTTTTGAAGGTCTTTAAAAAGGGACAGGTCCAAACAAACAAAAACAAAACAAAATTATAGCAAAACAAGAAAATAATAATATAGCCTAATAAAAATTGAGAAGTTAAGGAGCTACAGTTCTCTTTATTCCGTAAATGTCCATTTGCGCGAATTAGCTTTGATCGTTTAGTTGGCAACGTGTATTTGCCTCATCTGTGCGCTTTACTGTCTTTAAAGACAAAAATATAATACATAAAAGTATTATTTCTAATGCACTTTATATTTTAAAATGCATTTCTGGCGCACGCTTTGTGTAATTTCCGCTGAAAACTAAAGAAAGAATGGTCAGCATATTTGTCTTTTGCTGCTAAAATTCTTTTACAACATAAATGTAATTATTTTTGTTCATGTCCGCCATAAACCCAACATGTATTTAAATAATTAGGCTATTAGTTCAAGAAACGCACAGACCTGTAGAATTATATAGCCTATTAATTGGCAAAAAAACAACCCTCAAATGATAAGGATAAGAATGAATATTTCTTTTCAGTTACTAAGAATCAAACCACAGGATTAGCTGGAAACATGATTATAAAAATCTAAAATCATATCGGCACAATTTCCCCTTCAAACGAAAACACAAAATCTTTATGAACGTTAACGGTTCAGAGCCTTTGAAAAATGTATCCAGCGTCTTTATCTTTGCTATCTTTATTTTTCATGGACGTTCACCTGCTGAAGCCTTAAAAACACAAACAAATAAAATGCACCAAAAAGTCCTTCCCTGTTTTGATAAATCTAAAACATACCATTATATTGTTCCACATATTATATATGAGAGATTCAGTCACCTATAGCCTGTTGTTTAAATAACAGCCTATGTTGATATCTAAATAACACTGTTGTAAACTCTCACACATTGTTTATGTCCGTCGTTATTTCTAGATGAATCACATTTGTTTTTCAGCATAATTGTAAAATTATAGTGATTTCTTCTTCTATTCAGCATCATCACGTGGGCCTGTATACCGGGTTATTCTTCGATACTATCCGTTCATGTAGGAACCTTAATGAGGCTTAAATACTCATCTTTATAGTCTTCACTACCTTCGTATTATGATCGTTTTATCATTTTCTGATTTCATCAGCATTTCTTTTAATTTGAAAAGACCATTTAGAAAAGGCCTGACACTCCCTGCATCAGACACGCGATCACTTTATCTACAATCTTTAGTTGTAATATATATTTTCGACTGCACAAATTTAGAGTGCACTTTTTAAGACATTGATGTTCTGAGCATTTAAGCTGTTTTGTGCAGTTTTCAACGTGCTGCAGATTTAGGCCAGTGAGCCCTCACACAGGCCTGAGCCTCAGTGCTGCAGTTCAGCCAATAGGTGTCACTGTTTCACTCGAATACTCTTTATGTTCACGGAGATGTTTAATTATCACTTTAGTTTTCTGCAATGTGGAGTTCTAGATGACAGATTATATGTTTGCTTTTACTTCCCATGATGTGCTTAGTGCAAAATTTTAGAAAACTTTTTCCGGCCCAGCTCATCAACTCTGTTTGAATTCACCATCCTTATAGAGCCTTTCATGAATATGGCCGTGTAACAGGAATCTGTTGATTATTTTAATATATTTAGAGCTCAAATAACATTTGGTTGGTCATTTAAATCTTTGGCTCATCACACGCTTTTATGGCTTAGTCAACAGAGTTCAATGAAATGAAAGATAGCTAAAGCCCAAATGTAGGTCTGTAGATACAAGAAATAACTAACGACAAATCTGCACAGAAATTTCTTTTTTTATTGTCGTGAGAAATTCAATGAAAGGGAAACTATAACCTTAATCTAGTTTAATGTGTCAGATTGGAGTCTAACAATCGCGGAGAATATATAGGCCTAAAATTGTTGTGTTTATAATAATAATAATAATAATAATAATAATAATAATAATAATAATAATAATAATAATAATAATAACGGATTCTTAGGTTGCCATAAAAGTTTGTTTTTTTTTAAAGTAAAATAAAGGCATAATGTGACCTTTTTAATCGTTGATGCTAAATTAGGGTTCATTTGACTTTAGATTTGTGTTTATTTTAAAAAACCATTAGCACCAAAACAGCTTTTTGACTTTCCAGTGATAACGAATAGTGTTAGATAGCCTTTTTTAGTTTTTTTTTTTAAAATCATGGTCCAGTTTTAACTAAATTCTGACCTCTGCTAAATTTGCAGCTGGAGACACACACACACACACACACACACACACACACACACAGGTCTAACTTACACACTCTAGAGACAGATTTTTAATAAAAATATTACCAAAACAAAAAAAAATCTTATAAATGCAGCAATGGCAGCGGTAGTCAAGAGGACCTATAACACAGATCAGTAATGTTGAGACCTCACCAACTAGCGTGGCGCATTGGAAAACATATTTGGAATAACCTATCCCTGCTCCTGACGTCAGCGCGTAAACAGTTACGTTCATTCCAGTGGCTACTTTCGTTGCACGCAGCCTTGACTCTCCTCTGTGTATATGTGAAGTCTTTAGTTCTGGTTTTACTGGCTTAATGCAGTAGTTTAAACTGTGTCGGGTTGACGTTTGGCACATAAATGTTCTCCGTGCGCTTCGTTACGCGCAGCGAGAAATGGAGGCGTCACACCACGTAAAGCAACGTGACCCACAGGAGCTCCGGGAAGCATCTGCTTCTCCTGGCGCTGCTGAGGCTGCGGCAACAGCATCACACACTCCGCTGCTGCGTGCTGCGCTCATTCGTCCCCCATCTCTCACAAATCGTGTCTATTTTACGCATTTTCCCCCCTGCAGCCTGCTTAGGAACGCGAGGACACTGCAGCGTTTACATCGTTTTTGCTTGTTAAAGGCTCGCGCTGGCTCTGTCTTCCTCCAAGCTGTTGACTCAGGTGCTTCAGTCAGGCAAGGTGCAGGTTTGGAGATCAGAGTCGAGGTCTCTCTCGTGCCTGACTCACTGCCCAAAACTGCCTCTCTGACTCTGCCCGGTGTAATCAGGACCTCAGTGTGCAGCTGACTGTGAGGACTCAGGAGGAGGATGGATGGAGTGAGCTGGGGATGAAGAGTCTGCTGTGGCACACGTGTGATAACACCCTCTGCCTATAATGTGCTTTAACATCACGTGGCGTCGAGCTTTTTAATGCATCCTTCCCTCCACCCGACAAATCCCCCAAAATTTGGGATGTGCTGTCTCCTAAAGGTCCTCAGCGGTGCCTTTTATCTCCACCCCTTCCTACACCGACGTGCACAACCACGGAGGCTGCTGCCGCGAGCCGCACGTCACTCATCAAATGCTGCCAAAAACGATGCCGGGTGCAACTAAAGAGGGAGAGGCGTCATTCAAAACAGGACAATGGACACCAGATCACAATGGTCAATGCATTAGCGGTGCGAAATGCGTTTGGGTTTCTGTGCACGTCGTCCTTAACAGCCGGTGTGTGTGTGTATGTATGTGTGTGTGAGAGTGAGAGAGAGAGAGAGAGAGAGAGAAAGGTAGAGAGAAAGAGAGAGAGAGAGAGAGAGGAGGGGACCAGCGACGCAGCAGCTCCGCGCACACTGTCATCCGCGGCTGGTGAGGAGATGTTGGGATGCGGGAGCAGGATGCTGGCAGCTTGTTTTTGGTCACTGAAGCAAAAGTAATGTCAGTTTTTGAAAAAGAAAATTCTATATGTTGGATGAAGTCATTGATTCTGAGGCAGTGAAGGCAACGTTTGGGTTTCTCCCTGGACTCTTATAGTTTGGCTGCACTTGAGAGATAGAAACTTAAATTCTGAATGGACTTGAACCGGAGGATTTATTCAAAGTTAATGACTTGTAAGTATGATTTTTAAATGTTTTATTTGTACATTTATTATGTTAGGCTCGAAAAATGGATGCTTGGCTATTTGCTATAATATAATGATAAAAATCTTAGTAACTTAAAATAAAATAAGTGCAAAAATAATAATATAACATCACAGTGAGGTTGACATTTTTAAAGTAAAACTTTTAAAATTAAAATTGCACTTTCACATATAAACCCCCAAAGTGCTGAATGGCAGCAGGCTGCCCCGTCCCATATTAGCGGCGGGAGCATCCATTGAGCGGTGATGAGGCGGGCTGAGTGGCCCCAGAGCTGGCGTTTATAAAGCAAACAGTTGTGTGATTGTTAGCAGAGCCTGGGAAAATGTCCCCTTGGCTGGGAGGTGGAGGGACTTGACGCCAGAGCCTCTTGTTAAGAAGACTTGTGTGCTCCCAGACAGCATTGTGATGCTAATGAGCACCAGCACGTTGTTGAACTTGATGTTGACTTTTTTTCTTTCTTTCTTTGGGCGATTTTTCTTTTCTTTTCTTTTCTTTTCTTTTCTTTCTTTCTTTTTTTTTTTTTTTTTTTTTTTTTTTTGGTCACTTGTTTGTGGGAAAATCTTCTCCGGGGCTACAGTGTGAAATTAATTAATCAGGGCTTTGCAGTTTATCTACAATACAGCGTCCTTAAATTCTTTTAACTCAGAAAGTCACTTTTATTTGGTTTGAGGTGTTTAGTGTTGAAGTTTATTTTACCAGATTTGGTCTAAAAAGAGAGAGAAGACACTTACTGGGATTATTTTTGCTGGATTTACTTTTTTATGGAGAAGTGATATTTTTCTCCAAAGTTAATAGTTATGCCAAATTAAATGCCAAATATATATTTTTAAAATGATATATATTGGTAATATTTAAAAAAATAGAAATGTGTTAGTGTGTTGTCTTTAAAAAATTATTTATTAGCAAAATAAATCGAAGTATATAACATTTTTAAAATGATTAAAAGATGCACTTTATTCTTTCTTTCCTTCTTTCTTTCTTTCTTTCTTTCTTTCTTTCTTTCTTTGCAGAGCAACAGGTGTAGGCCTACTGTAAACTGAATTTCCAGCACTGGACTATTAGCCTTATTTATACACATTTCTATTTAAAATACATAATTCCTCATGCTTAATAAAATCAAACTTGCAACAGTGACGCTATGTTCGTTTTAAAGCGATTAAGCTGTTTGTATTATAATTTAACTTGGAATAATTTGAGCACACACCGTTTTGCTATAAACATAACTACTATTTACATAACTGATATCATTAGATGTAAAATTCGACTGATATAAAATTTTAAATTTGGAGATAATTTTAGAGTTAAATCGTGCTTATTTTGGCCAATATGCCACTAATAGAATAAAGAAAACAAAATCATAAATGTTTTTGCTTCTTGGAGCCTGTTGACAGATTTAGATCATCATTCGCAGTGTGATTCATTTCTTAATTTTATTCAAACACAATAATATCATAAAGAAAACGTCCTGTAGGTGAACTGTACGGTTTTATGTAGGGCTAAACTGTTGAATAATGAGATCTCGATCAGAATATGAAAATTGTTTGTCTACGTTTTTTTTACGGTTACTCCGGTTTAATTTCTAAACGTATTTTATTTCATTTTACTAGCCCCCAGTAGCTTTGCTTAAGCAACCCTAATTTATAGGCTATTACGTTTTTTTTTCTTTTCACCCCCCGATTTCCAAACAGCGCCGTGAATTAATTTCATTCGTTTCAGCACCAAGGACAGAGACTGTACTTTTCACTGGAGGTGCTGAATGCGAGTGTCTTCAGTTTTCTTTACAGTCTCTGCAACCGTTTTAATACATTTAAACACAAGCATAATTATTTTTATCAAGCATATTTTAATCATTGCATTATCGTCTTTGTTGTTTTAGATTTTAATTTGAAGTTTTGCTGTGACAGAAACAAAAGAAAAAGAAAGAATCATTTATTTCCTCGCTGATGTTCTCTGGTCTGAATCCGGCGTTTAGCAAATAGCACAAAAGACAGTATGGCAGGTGAAATAATTATTGGATGACTGATTGATTATTATTATATTTATTATTATTATAATTATTATCATCGTTTTAAAATGTGAACAAGTAGGATACGGTGCACATATTACATATTGACTAGAGTAGAATAGAATAGAATAGAATAGAATAGAAAACTCAAAGCCAGTGTTAGATGTTGGTGTTACTGCACACACACCTTACTGTACTGTATGTCTAACAGGACGTGACGCAGTCAGGGGGCGTGTTCAGATGAATTCACGTGAGGCTGATGAAAGGCAGAGCTGAGAGTCAATCAGTATTAATGCAGCCTACAGTATGATCATGTTTTTAGTATAGAGACAGAGCAAAAAAAATCACAGAACGCGCCCACTCACACGTGCACACACACACACACACCACACACACACACACACACACACACACACACACACACACACACACACACACTTTTACTTTTCTTTTAATTCTAAATTATTAAATTCTAAACACATTTTAATATACAGAATATTTTTAATAATTATTTCTATTTTTTGCAAACCAGTATTTCATAGAAAATGCATCATGATTACTGTCTTATTTACAGTAGTTATGGAATTTAGTGGAAATTGAGATATTTGAAAAAAGAGTACATTTCTGTACTGTATTTTTAGTTTCTCAAACAAGGTTGACGGCACGAAGCCTTGGTAATGATGGATTTAATGAGTTAATGGGGTTCTTATTTTGAAAATGTTAAAAAATATATTTCTTGCACATCTGCTATCGCGAGAGCCTGTAGCCTAAAGCACGAGGAAGCCATTTGAGCCATTTATAATCTAAGAAGTATTCTTAGAATATGTCCTCTGCATAAAACGGACAGCTTTTTTCGCAGGCCAACAGAAAACTGGCTGCTTAAAATTCAAATTAGAAACAGGTCACGCACACACACACACACACACACACACACACACACACACACACACACACACACACACACACACACACACACACACACACACACTGTAACTACTGTGAAAATATATAATAAGCTCATTAATTTAAATTTCGGGTGGAACTGTGCCATCTATAGTGTTAAATAAAATGTTTAGTTTCGAGTAAAATTCTAGCGTACACTGGAAACTGTATGGGGCTCTATTTAACATTCATAAGCTGAAGAAGACACGCTGTCATCACAGGCTTCTGTTAATACAGTAGCTGTGGCTGTGATGTGGTCCAAATTATGTAAAGCGTATAGTAATGCTTTAGTCTGCATTTTGTCTTTAAGACTCGCGGAAATTTCTCATTAACACTTACATTTTGCGCGTTTTTTAAGGCTCCTTTAAGCAAATAAGGACAATAAAAAAATATAAAAAAAACCCCAACAATATATTTTTTGTTTTCTTCGTAAAAGAAAAGTCAGATGCTTTAGGTTTTTGATAATAATAACCGTAAATTATAATTCTTCCTCTGAACATTTAGCACTGAAGTGTTTGTCCTGTAACCTGCATCCAGCTCAGTCCACGTGACTCACTGCTTGCTCAGTGTTTCTTTACGGGGACAAACTTTGTGTCCTTATTTACACAGACAGGGTGTGGCTGAAAGACGGATGGTTTATTGTCAACCAGTCCTTAAGCATGGCCAGTTGTCTGATGTATTGCCCAGGGCCTATCATCCAGTCAGGTGACTGTGCTGTTGTTGCACACCGTTGTACTCTCTATTCAGGACAAAGCTATTGTGGTTATTATTGATTTGAATGCTCTTAGTGTGTGCACTGTACAGTTTTGGTGATGAATGAAACACGTTGCATGATGTATAGTGGATCACAGACATGTGAAATGATTCCTGACTTTGTTTGAGGCGCCCTGGAGAACCCCTCAGTGGGTTTTGGAGGGGGCATTGGTCCCTATTTTTAGACATAACAACCTTTTACGCACGCGGTGGCTGTTTATGATGTTGGATAAGTTATTTTAAGGCCAGAATCATGATGTCAACTCGGCATCTATCTCTACCTTGTGTTTTCTCTGACTGTCCGTTATGTCCACCCCTCATCTCTGGCGCTCACCCGTGTGTGTGTGTGTGTGTGTGTGTGTGTGTGTGTGTGTGTGTGTGTGTGTGTGTGTGTGTGTGTGTGTGTGTGTGCCAATGAGCATGCCTAATTCTGTGGACACCGCGCGTCTCCCCTGGCAGTCTGACCCCGAGGCCCCCCGGGCGGCCCTCCGCCTCCTGCGCCCCCACATCTGACACTCTGATAGCCGAGGCGCTTTCTCCGTCCTCACTCTCATTTTCTCTTCCTCGGGCCCTGCTGCAGCTTTTTTGACAGCCCGGAATGGACGTTATACCTCGATTATTCCTCCACGGATTCACTTGCACATACACCGAGGGTGGTGTTGTGCGTAAAATGGGCTTTGTCTTCGCATATGTGCCGGCATCCCCACATGGTCGGAGACATGGAGCATCACGGTTGTAGAGAACCGGGGAGGAAGGCTCCTTACCAGGAGAAGAAAATCTCAGCCGCATTAAAGCTGTTGGATTTTAATAATTTTGTTTCATTTAATAACGAAGCCTTCGTGACTGTCCGATTATGGAAACTACCGTTCCAAATAGACTGAATGTGTGAGTATGCTGTGTGTTTACTCTTGAGTCAAATGACATGTGTCACCAGGAGAGGCTGTTTAATAAAAACGCAGCTTCAGCAACATTTAAGAACAATTTATTCAAGGTAAAATAGTTTCAATTACCTGCTTTTATTTGCTTTAGCCTTTAATATCATGTGAGTTGCATGCCAGCATCATATTAGGATGACTCGTGCCAACAGATATTTGACATGTTTATATATATGTCACATCCCAGTTTTATTCGAATATTTATGTTATCTGCATTTTTTTCAAATTTAGATTTAAACGCTTAGCATCAGAGCTGTCTCAAAGATACTTACGTTGCGTCATAATCATGTTTTGGTGATTACAAAGGATTATAAAGGCTAGTTTGTCCCACTTCAACATGTCATCAACTAATCCAACATCCAGTGAGGCTGAACTTGTTCCACTGGATCATGCTGTTGACATTTAGCTGGGAGCGCCCCTCTACTGTGCGCTATATGGGCCTCTTTTGGCAGTTTGTCATGCTTCCAAACAATTCATGGATTAATTCACTCAACACGGAAACTATGGTCTATGGTCTGAGAATGGGTCGATGTGAGCTGGCATTTAAAACAACAATAAGATGGTTGTTTGTGAGTGCCTGTAGTGTGATCTTTTAGGGAGACAGTGGAAGTAACAGTGTCTCTTATGTGAGTGTGAGTTGTGCTATCACCAGGAGCTCAAAGTGGACATGATATGGTGGAGTTAGTGGGTAAATGTGTGCTGTATTAAGGTTATTAGTGGCGTGGAGGCTTCCTGTTACGCCTGTTGATGGATGACAGGTGAGTGTGTCATCCTTCTCCTGCAGCTGGATGACTTCACCCTGCAGATGCTCGTCAGGCTCAGAGGATGAAGTTCAACACTGCTCTTTTTTTTAAAGAAATAAAACGTGAATCACCTCATAGTGTAGTAAAAGAGGTTAGTTTTATTGAAACGGATACACTTTGTATCCTGCTGACATGGTTATGGAGGTTTTGGTCACTTCCAATCAGCTCTGAGCTATTACAAAGCAATCTGAGGGCATTTTTAAAAAAAATAAAATTACGCATTATGCGTAAAGCGGTAATAAAACAGGATATTACCTATAACCTGCTTTGTGCATGCGCGCAGTTTTGTGTGTGTGTTAGAGATAGAGAGACGGGGAGAGCAGAAGAAGAGAGAGAGAGAGAGAGAGAGAGAGGCGTACGCATGCAGGCGGAATGCAATGGCTCCATGTGACCACAACACAAGCAGCTCCGGTGGCGGCGGCGGCGGCCCCTTTAAGAGACGTGGGTTAGTTTTTCTCTTTGGTTATCTAGCTGTATGAGTTTATGTAATATCATAAAGCTAGAGAACCGAATGTATAAACTAATTCTGCAGTCGTCACGGCGGAGGGACGCCGGAACCGGGACCGATGGAGGAGGCGACGGAGGTGTACTGCTGCTGCTGCCGGAGCGGATGGATGGATGCAGCCTGCACAGAGGACTGGAAGCCCGCGGCGGCGTCCGTGCATCGCGCCGAGAAACGCCTCCTGCTTCTTTGGACGTGTACCGGTGAAGAGGAGAACGCCGCCTCTTTAAAAAAAAAAAGAGAGAAAAAAAAAGCGGATTCATAGCGTTTGATATCACGGGGGATGCGTGGAGTGACAGTAGTTAGCAGCCGGAGACAGGCTCCATTCATAGAGTGATGATGATGATGGTGAGAAGGAGGAGGGCGAATCGGCATGTGCTTCTGCTTTTTCTCTCTACCTTCCTATTAGTCACACAGCAGCTTATGAGGAGCATGTTTTTGTGTTGATTGGTAGTTAGTTGGGTCCTGATAACCAGGAGGTGAGATGCACACGGTTTGTAGCTGGAAAATCACCTGATTGGACGACTCCAGGGAGTCACGTGTTCCACCAGTAGCCCCCATATTCCCATGCTGCTGTTCTGTCTGTGTAGTAATATGGAAAAGAGCTTTAACAATCAAAGCTAATGCACTTTGTTTGCCTCTGCAGTTGCACGCTGCTTTATTCTGTCTCTGAGAAGTTGATGGTGGGAGCTTTGTGCCATGTCAGAGAGGTTTGATGCATTTTGCACCACACTGTGCCACTGCTGGATACAAATAATCCCACTATCAGGTGCATTCTCAGGGCTTAGTGTGTGTGATACTGTACAGTACAGCAAAAGATCAGGAGGATGTGTAGTAGGTCGTCACAGTAATGTGTCACAGGTTATGAGGTGGAGAGGAAGACAATATTGTGATTCGGTAGGTGTTTGTCAAAGGGATCATCCTGTATCCCTGGGTTTAGCTTGATTGATGCGCTTATTAACAGCAGCTTCAGGCTTCATGCACAAAGAGGACAGAACAGAGTGATGTTTCAGACTGCTGCAAAGGGAGAGGACAGAGGGACGCCAGGGAGACACCTTTGTGTCCTTTTTTGAACAAATGCATCACTGTTTTAGCTGATAAGCAGGTTGTAATGGATGTAGTTTATTCTCAAAGGGTTAAAACAGCATGCTTTTTGCCAGAAGTTGCTTGCTGATGTGTATTTTGTCTTATCAAAGATGTCAACACACACACACACACACACACACCAGCAGTGCTGATGTACACTAGTAGGCCCGAGCAGAGATATTTGGATGCAGTATTAGGGGAGGACAGGGTCGACCGGGTCGTTCAGGCTGATTTCCACCTGGCCTGCTTTATAATGCTGTTTGGGCTGCACATCATCTCCCTCTTTCCCCACTCCATCCGAGTCAGAGAGGAGCTCCTGTCTGGTTCCAGCTCTGCCTGAGTGATAGGTTGCACTCTGAAGTGGAGCCTGTTGAATTTTAAACAAGCCAATTCTGTGTTAGCGGCTAAAGCTGTAGCTGTTCTGTGTGGTGGTGGCTCGGCTGTGCACGGTGGAGAGTGTGTAGCAGCTCAGTGTAATGGTGCTACTGTTAGTGGGCCCTTAGCTTACTGCGTCACAGAGCAGGGCAGGTGGAGAGGGAGCTAGCAAGGAAATGCTCGCTTTTGTGGCAATATGCTGCCACACTGCTGTATGTGTTTACTGTGAATGTGGTGTGTGTGATGTGTGGCATTCAGAGTTGTAAACCTCAGTTGTGTGCTCTTGTAATTATGATATTAATGGTCATTTCAGGCTATCGGTGTGAGCTGTGCTGTTATACTTTTGGTAGTTTAATAGAGCGTGGAGCAAATGAATGGTTTTTATCAAGGCAACACTGCAGGAGTGAGAATACACATCTCCATTTTTATGTTGCAACAGCCAGTGAATAGTTATGTCCCACTGAGATTTTTTAATACACAGACTTAAAAGTTGTATTGTTTTAGCTGATAAGCTCCTTGTAGTTGCAACAATTTGGTGATTGTCAGGAATATCTGTGTGCAGAATCTGCCCAAAATTTTGCAACTGCACGTCCCTTCTGCTCTTTTATGACATATTTGCAATATTACGCTAAAGCATTAATAATACAACCTCCATTTGATTCGACAATGCCGTTTTGTGCTATGACTCACACCAACCGCCACGCCAACAGCACCACCCTCCCAGCCTTCACCCAGTAGAAATTAATGCATTGCTGAGGGGTAATAAATGGAGGATATGGGGAGAGCCCTTTGAGATTGAAATGCAGTCTGAGAGGCAGGCTAGACGTCGTGTTTTTCCCACATTAATATGTGTCTGTCTGGGCCCTCTCCACCATCAGGAGGAGGCCCTCAACACCAGATGGAGCCCAGTCTAGTCTATGTCTAGTCTACCAACACCTGCCATAAGGCTGCATTACACCTCCTATTGTCTTGCACAGTGATTCCTCCCATTTGTGCATCTATGTGAATTTGTATTGTTTCGCCAGATTTATTCTGAGAGGAATTAACGCGCTAATAAACAAACAAAAAAAAAGAGGTATGACAAGGGTTTAAAATGATGTTGAAGGAATGAGGTGAGAAGATAAGAGCGCAGGATGTGTTTATGCATGCACGCCGTGCATTTCTAACCAACCTGTCATGTCTGTAGGCTTTCCTGCTGAAGCGTAGATATGTCAGTATGTCCCCCCATCCCTCTCTTTTCCTCCACCACTCTTCCTCTGCACTGTATTGATAACACTGAATATTTTTAATGGTTGTTGCATAGGTTTCGAGTGGTGTTTGTTGACAAAGATGTTGGAACAAAGCAGCCGCCCTGTACACTGTCCTATACACGGCAGAGCCATTGTTTTAGGTCCACAACCCTGCTGCATTTCCAAGCTACCACCCTATAGATGTTATCTCGCGTGTCACACTTGGACACTAGATTGCACAGCTGTGTGTATGAGTGTGTGTGCACATTTTTGTACATTTTATACATGTGTGTCTCTGCACGGATAGGTGTTGATTTCAGGGGGGACACAGGGGACACGTCCCCCTCAATATTTAGAACATGTGTCCCTCCCAATAATAAAAAATGACAGTGGACTTTTGTTTTGACAATATCGAGGACATTTACAGCACAAACTGATGCAGATGGGGACACAATGGTGCTCCAGAATGCAGGAAATTGTTGTGTTTGACACTCAAAATGTGTTCATCCCAATGTTAAAGCAAAACCTGAGCCCTTGTCTGCATGTGTTTACGTGTGTGTGTGTGTGTGTGTGTGTGTGTGTGTGTGTGTGTGTGTGTGTGTGTGTGTGTGTGTGTGTGTGTGTGTGTGTGCGCGCGCGCACGCTATTGGACATTGTTTCTGCACCATCAGTGCGTAATTTTTGGTCTCTACAGAGCACAATAACCATGACAGCATACTGTCAGTTACATAATTGTACTTTTTGGACTTTTAGTGACTTGACTTTTCAAAAAATGCTTCTGTAATTACGTAGAAAATTACAGAATTCCTAATTCAGAGTACTTTCTGGAATACATTTTCCTTTATCTTTTAATGTTTAGGACAGTGTTAGATTTTATTTAAAAATGTGCCTTTACATTTTATTTAGGTTTAAACTATGTTATCATCATTATTATGATTGTTATTATTCTGATTATTATCACCATTATTACACTTTGATTCAGATCTGAGACTATTTATGGCTCATGGTCTATTTGATTCCATATCACCAAAGTCCATATTCCAGCCTTATCAATTTTCTATTATCATTTTACCTTGAATTGCAATGGCCTATATAAACCTTTTCTCTGAACTTATGAATTCTGGGTTTGGTAGCCTAGCAACAGCCTCTGACCCATGCAAGGGAAAGAGAAAAAAAATTGAAAGGCTGACGTGCAGGCTTTAAACCCGCAAAGGACATCAGGTTTCAGCGGATGTAATCTTTGAGTATTTTGTGTAATCGCTTGTGAAGTGTGTGTGTGTGTGTGTGTGTGTGTGTGTGTGTGTGTGTGTGTGTGTGTGTGTGTGTGTGTGTGTGTTGAAGAGATTGGTATTGTCATGCATTTACCACTGACAGTTGAAATCAGAAATATGAGAAACTTTGCACACATGAGTCTAACAATATAACTGCTGCATTTTTATAATTTTCCAATGTTACAATATGCATTAATTTCTCAAGTCTATGTTAAATGTGCAAATGTTTCCATTGTCACTCACTGCAGTGAATTTATATGTTTTCTTTTTACAGTTCATTTTCAACGTTTTGCCATGCAGTATTTACAGGGCAAATACTATTTTTTTCAATAGAAGCCCCAATTTAATATATTTTTTTCTTTCTGTTTGAAACAAACATTTAAAAAAAAACTTTTGTGAATTTGACACATTCAATTTAAATATTTTGTTAAAAAACATCCAAAAACTTGTTTACTATATAACAGTTAATATTAAATTATTAATAATTCTACAATTTAAAGATTAAATGTGATTTTAAATCAGTGTGACAAAGTGGTTCAGTGGTTTCCTATAGAGGATTTAAAGTGTAGCTAAAATGTTTACTGACATTTATTTTTGCTTAAGAGCAGAGAAAATAAATGGACCCTCTCTCAACATAGTGTTTTTATGTTTTTACAGGAATCTGCGCAGTGCAGACAGAAGCGCAGTCACACAGAAATACACGCACCCCATCTGCAGGCCTGCATCTGAACTTGCTGGACAGCAATTCAGAGGAGACACACCGCCTCCTGCTCTGAGGGTCAGAGTTCACAGAGTGGGTCACATTGAGGCTTCATCACTGCAGAGTTACAGGTGAGACTTCAAAATAATCTTCCTCTGTGTGCTATCAAAAACTCACACTACAAACACACTTGAACTTGAACTTTTCAAACACTATCTTCACATAGTTACAATCAACCTGGTAAATCTTTTTGTTTGGAGGCCTGAGAAGTCGCAGCGTTATTACAAGTGTGCACGCAAAAGTGTGGTTTCATCATAATTGATCTCTTCACAAAAAAATCGAATTCTTTACATGCACACTTTCTCGCTTGCTTTCCTCACCCCTCATACTCACTGGCCTCTCGCCCCCCGATTTATAACGTCTGATCCAATTTGTTAGATTCTTCGGTTTTGGCAGATAAGATGCAGGGTGGCCACTTGTGTAATCTATATTTTAATTCCTTTGTCCATGCTTTTTATCCCTTTAAGGATACATGGGTTTGAGTTGGGAGGGGCTCGGCCTGGTGTGTGCACAAGGTGTGCTCATGTGGAAAGACTGCCGGGGTGGCTAAGTCCCTCACTCCTCTAATTCCCTCCCTCTGAACTCCCCCCACCAACTACTTACTTTTCTGTCCTCTGCTCTCTGTCCAGGCCTTATACGCTCATCCATACTTACATAGAAACATTTCTTTTTTGGGTTTTTGTTTTTGTATTTTAAGTTTGAGGGAAAAGTTTCTAGGTACACCTAAATATCCGTGAATTTTGCAGCAGTGGTCCACACACACGTAAAACAAACTAAAAATACCCCCCCCTCCTCCCCACAGCCCTAGGAAATTTTTTGAAGAACTACCTCTTACTTGATCCTTTTTTTATGCACTCTGGCACCTCATTTACTTTTAAAAACTCTTGTAAAACTTTCCAGATTCATTGTGAAAAGTTAAAAATATTAAAAGTAATTAGTATTAAGTAAAAATTGAATGCTTCACAAATAATACTATCATTAACAGTTGGAAAAATAATATGTATGTACATTAACAGTGGTGGAATGTAACCAAGTTAATTTATTTAAGTATGAAGAGAAATTCAGATTATTATTATTAGGCCTACTCTCATTTTTTCAAACATATATATATAGCCTTCATCTTGAGATCCAGGGCTATGTATAAAATACAGGGGGCTGAGCCTAACAACACTACTGGTTATCGGTATTACATATAATCCCGCTGTCATAGTTACTGTCATGGTTGAATTACTAAACATGACTACTGGGCACAGGCCCAGGGGCCAAAAGCAAACCAAAAACAACCACAAAGAGACACAAAATGACAGAAACTCCTCCCACAAAATTATCACAATAGGACACAAAACACAAAACACAAAACGATGCACAACAAATACAAACAGGTGTAAAACAGCAGCAAAAAAGAGGCAAAATCACGACAAAATCTGTGTGTCGTACTCCTACATAGGAGAGGTGGCAGAGCCTTTTGCATATCTGTGCCCAGGGGCCCATTGTCTTACAATCCGCTCATGGCTACTCTGCTAACTAGTTGTCAAAACCTTGCAAGCTGTAGCTTTTTATAACAGCGCATAATGCTGAAGATGATGGACGGCTGAAACCAGAACTAGGTGACTCACTCACTTTCCTCTCAGCTTCCCCTCTCAGTGTTGAGTGACACGACTAAAGATTACCTTCGCTATCCTAACAGCTGCTGCAGCGGGCCATCAAGGCCGAGAATGCCGCTCAGCTCGTGCATGTTCAACCTCCTGCGGAGAACAAAGTAGACGGAGTGATGGAGGGGAGCGTTGGAGAGGGGAGGAGAGGGAGACGAAGCCCCATCCGCTGAGATTGAGGTCCGTCATCAGGGAGAAACAGAAGAAGTGATTTTTTTTTTTATTATTATTTCCCTCCAGGGTTAGATGAGCGTTCTGTGACATTGGCCTATTTCTATATCAGCATGCCCCCCCAGAGAAAGAGTTGCGTTTGAGAATCAGACAAGGGAAGATCAGAGGAGATTTCACAGCCTGTGGCTATCCTCCTCTATAACGTTCGACCACCTCTTAAACCTCCTTCGCTTTGCTTCAACTCGATAAGGGCTGCCCGTCTACTTAGTCAATATCATATCCACAAACTAGATAAATCGATGCAAACAAGCTTCGGTTGGACACAGGCTTTAGAAGTAGAGGCATAGCTACAGGCTAAATTTGACGCAGAGACACATCAATCCAGAAGTGACACTCCTCACATCCTCTTTATATTCATAACAGCAATTAAGAGCTAGCACGCACGGGGCTGCATTCACGCCTCGTTTTACCCTTACAGGACCCATGTACAATATGTGCATTCGTTACAATTGTTCGTATAGGAAGTGCGGGCCGGAGGATGTGTGATTTCACACATAGCAGTGTTGCTTCCACATTCGAGCACTCTCATGTTTATGGAAAGACTCGAAGAGAGGGGAGCAGTAATCCGCTCATTTACAGTACCTCAGATCCGGTCTGCCATCCCTCTCTCTCTTATTCTCTCTCCCTCAAACACACAAACACACACACCTCAGTATCTCCTCCCTCACAGCCCCCCTCCTCCACCTCCACCCCTTTCCATCCCCATTCGGGCTCATCTTGCCATCACCTCTCCAGCTCCGCCACCCCAGAGAAACCAATTCAGGCTGCTGCTCCACACCGTCATGGCATGTTGGCCAAGGGAGATGGAGTCCTTTCAGGTTCTCGGCTACAACCTCCCTCCCTCCCTCCTCCCCCCTCTGCCGCTGCCCCCTCGCTGCTTCTCAACATTTCCTCAACACGCCTGGCGTATCAGCGGGGTAGCTAGACAGCACGATAGGACTGCTCCTGAGAATCTGTTGGAGTTATTCTGCACATTATGTGACCTTTTAAAGTTTCTCCAAAATTGCATGTGGGCGTGCGTGTTTCACTCCGAGCCTGCCTCTGCATGGTTATGCTGTCAGATTAGTAAGAGGATCTGAAACAAATGAAGCCTGCATTACGCGTTTAAGCGGACTGATTGTGAGGTTTATCAGTAATAGGTTATCTTTAATGGCAAAACCAAACACCCACCGCCCACCCATGGCTTCTTAAAGTTGCCGATCTGCTTTTAACGCCCCGCTGTTTGCTGGGATTTTTTTTTTACAGGGCTTTTTAGATTTGTATACATAAACTGCGCTGCTTGGCTGTTCTTAAAAGTTGATTTGAATTATACCCTCTGCATTATGCAGCTTGATAGGAAATAAATCTCTTCAAATGAATACACTGGATGGATGGAGGTGGTGAATGTGTGTGTGTAGGGGGGTAGGCAGGGAGTGCAGAGTGGTGGCGTATGTTAACATAAATTAAAGTATCTGCAGAAAGGCTCGGAGAAGGAACGAGAGAGGAGAATGTGCGAAAAATAGAGCTGAATTTGAAGAATTTAAAAAAGTAGAGCAAACTCATGAGGTGAAGAGGAAATGTGAGAAATGAGGCGTGAGGTCTGGTTTCAGGGTTTGTATTAAGTTTTAGGCCAAATTAGTTTCATAAGTTACTTATTTTACATTACACTGTAAAATCTGGCAAGTTGATCTTAAAATAATTTTGGAAACCAAATGCCTTTAAAAAGTAAAGTAAATGTAACTATTAATCTTAATTTATGTTTACTTCATTTCTACTTGTTATTTTTTTTCTGAACGCGTGTGTTTGTGAGCGCAGTTACATGGTCACAAACAACCTGTTTATGAGACTTATCCAGGTTATGATCATATTCTGGATATGGTGTTTACATGTACATGGAGAAATCGGGTTATTCACATTACATGCATAATCCCAGTCTCTCCAGCTAGCATTATCATGTTTCTCATAAAGGGAATATGGTGTTTACATGCTTAAACACATAAACGGGATATTCCAAAACCCAATCATAAACAGGTTATTCATGTCCATGTAATTGCACTGTGTGAATGTACAGCAAATTTTGTTGTACAATTAATTAAAATGACAGTAAAGCTATTCTCCTCTATTCTTTTCTATTCTTAAAATTTAGCTGCATTTACTTAATTTTGCAAAGTTGTTGCTACTTTAAAATTACCTTGTTCTTTCTAATTTTGAGCAACTTCAGTAAACCAAATTAATCTGACTTAACTTGATAATGACAAAGAGGATTTTGCCAAGTTAGGAGATGTGCGAGGTCTATGTTCAAGAGTGTACAAATATGATTTTGCAACAAGCAGAATTCAGATATTAAACATAATTATATATAAAGTAAACAGAAATGAAGACTCATAGTTGTATTTACTTACAGTTTTCTAGGCAATCAGTGTGCTAGATTTCTTTTTTAAAAAAGAAGTGAAATCGACTTGTCAGATTTTACAGTGTATAGTTGCTTTACATCATTAGTCAGTTAGCTGTGTTGTTTTTCTTTACCTCCTTAAAGCTCACAGGCCTCTGGCATCTCAATGCACAGTGGCTGAATGGCGAGGTGGCTGTATTAGAGGTTGGTGGTGGTTGTGATGGTGGGGTGCAGCAGGGTGACGAGCAGAGTACATGCAGGAGGGAGGGACGGGGGTCCGCTGAAAGGCAGCAGGCTGCAGAGTGAATGGGAAAGGGGGAGCAAAGGAGGGAGCAAGGGAGGGGGGGCATTAGCGGCAGAGGCAGGTTGGGGGGTGTCGAGGGGCCTCCATTGGTTCAATGCAACGGCCAGAGCAGCTGTGAAAAGAGGTCTCCCCTTTTTCCCACGCCCAGTGCGACGCAGAAACCCTGCTTCAGCCTGCCAGGGTCAAGTCACATTTCTAATATATACACTGGGCCTGTGGACTCGCACAATGCATACGCACAGCTCATTTATTTTATGTATGCACACAGACAGACACACACTTGTATGCACACAGCCGAGTAGACAGCCTCTCAGACGGAGACAGAGGTGGGGGCCGCTGCAGTGAGAGAGAGAGTATTATGACACTGATTTCTATCCCGTTGGCACCATTGTTTTGTCCTGCGTCCTGCAAATTAACAAGCTGGAAGTGACCAAACACACACACATGCAGATCAACATTACACCTGTTAGTTTGAGCAATTTTAATTTCAGTTTGTGGAGGGAAAAATTCAACAAAAACAGTATTTAGAATAAAAAAAATTTACATGTAGATTTACATTTTAAATTCCTTACACTGTACTGGAGCAGCTTTTCCATTAAGACATTTACTTTAACCCTTTGAAACATGAGCAAAAGGGTTTGCTTTCTTTCAAAAACATGCAGAGAAGACAATTAGCAACACAATGTGGCCTTAAAAAAGCAAGAAATTAGTTACAAAAAAGTTACAAAAATTTACCTGAAAATAAGCAAAAAAGAAAAGTAAAAAAGCAAATCACACAAGAAAATGACCCCAAAAGAGATGCATGCAGAAAATTAAATATATATATATATATATGTATTATTTTCTCTGTAACATAATTTTTAATATAGAATTCCAGAGATTATAAATATATATTATATATATATATTGTCACCTTATACTAATTTCTTACGATTTGTGGGGCATTTCTTGCTAAGTTGGTCATTGCCTTTTTCCAAAATGTTTTTGAGAGAAATTAAGCGGATTTGCAAAGGTTTCAAAGGGTCAAATTGCTCATGAGAAGTGTCTTTATGCAGAAAAGTGATGTCAAACCAGGTTTTAAAGGGTTTAGACATTCATGGATATCCCAACGTCTCTTCATATGGTTGGACTAATATATCTGTTGGTGCCTTCACTGTATGAATCCATAACTGTGTCAGTGCCCACCCACCCTCCCGCCGCCGCCACTGCATCTCAGCCCCTTTTCTTCTCCTCACACGTTTACGTCTCAGCCGCCATTTACAAAATATAATCATATTCCAGGGAGGGGGATGTAAACGCTTTGTCCTGACAGATCCCCACCCAGTCCCCCACCAACACCCCAGTGCCAGATGCCCTGCTGCATTGTGTGGGTGCTGAGGGGCAGACAGGCAGGCAGCCCCCTTCCTCTGTCTCTCTCTCTGCACCATGATGTCACCCTACTTGTCTGTCTGTCTGTCAGGACCTTGACAGGAACTTGAGTGTGGGAAGGAAAGGCGTTCAGGATGGGAAGGGGGTGGTAGGGGTTCAAGGAGGGGTTTAGAGTTTTTGGGGGGTTGGGGGAGAGTTTTGGGGTTTGGGAAGAGAGTGTCTGGCCTGAGAGGTCAGCGAGTGGACTTGAGCATGGAGCGAGTGTGTGTCTGTGTGTGTTTTGGAGGGGGGCTGCCCTCCTAGCAACTCTGAAGAGAAGTGGAATTTAGATGAGTCTGTTGGTCTGTGTCCTCCGATAATTCAGTTGTTAGCCACACAAAAGCGTCTGAGGACATAAAGGAGAAGAAGAAACAAAAGCACCTGTTCTCTATTTGTTCATTATAGATTTAATCAAGTGCTTCCACAATTATTGTGCACAGATGCAGTGAAGTCATGACAGTTTGAAGCTCATATAACTGTTACTACAGAGAGTGTGATGCACGGTGTGATGTTAGGAAATATACAGGATATTGCACGTAAGAGTGGAACTCAGCGCTCTCCTAAAACAAGTTAATGTATTTGGAAAGTTATGTGATAAAGCAACTCTTTGAAGTAAAATTATTGATATTTCCTGTTGTTTTTAATACGATGTTATCGCGATACTTAAGTCATGATACAATATTAATGCAATTTGAAATGTTTGCGATATGTTGTGATTTTTCTTTAAATTTTTTCCAAGTACAAATTATGTCCCCCCCAAAAAACTGTATCAACATTTGCTTAAAAACATTTTTCAGTGTACTCATCTCACTTCAGTTGTTTTTATTGCAGCAAAATGTATCAAGCCTATTAAAGAGGTGATTGATTTTATCATTCTAGTAGGTTACCAAATATTAATATGCATTTTGCAATATTAATCATTCATACAATTTCAAAAATCAATACATCAATACAATCAATACATCAAATCAAAATTGACGTGTTTATTCTCATATCCATTTCCACACAAAAAATCAGTTCGTGAAATATTGGACCGTATTTGGCTTACAAACTAGTTATAATGTAAGAATCATTGTCGCACATGCGCACGTTCAAATCAGATTGAGGGTGAGCACAGGAAAACTTTCCCCTTGTAGCTGAATGTGAAAACAGCCTTCTAGTGTCAAACTCTGTACATACATCATTCACTGCAGTGAAGGTCAAACATTTAAGTGAAGTAACAATAAAACATGTTCACCTTAAAACTCTCTGTCAGGGTCGTCAGACAAATAACCCACAACACTCCAGTTTTTGTTATTTTAAGGCATCCAGCAGTGCTGAAAATGCTCCTTCCTCGTGTAGTCATCTTAAAAATGCACTGCTGTCAATCTAAAAGTTGAGACTTTCCCCCACCGATTCCTGAAATGACTTTATTGAGAATGAATATTTTTGTCTGACAGCTGTAATGCGCTGTTTACAGCTCACCGGCAAACACAGACAACAGGCACCTTTTTCAACAGGTAAACATTTACTGGGACACAGACACATGCCTTTGTCATTCATCCTCTCTCTATTTGGACTCCTGCCTTTGTATTTCTTCCACCCCTTTGCTCTTTCCATCTCTTACTTTAATAGTTCTCTCTCTCCCTCGCTCTCCGGCTATGTGAAGAGGTGATAGTATTGGGAGACAATGGGAAAGACTCACTTAATTAGCTGGACGAGAAGATGCATTGTGGCAATTACCGAGCACAAAGGGAGGGGAAGGTATGGCTCTGTAATGTGCTGCTGTGTGTATTTGCCTGGCTGTTGTAGCCTGGAGTGCAGGCAGGCCTTTATAGGCGAGAGTGAAAGCAGTAACAATGGAAGACAGGATGTACTCCACACGTAGAGCCATTTCCAGTCCTTTTACAAACAGGGACAATAGCTGCTACAGTCTCTTAAAGACTGGAAATGCAGAAACTGTATTCCCTCCACACATGGATAATGGAGCTTAAAATGTACAGGTCTGGTGGCTTTGTGCAAACTAACGTTCCAGATGTACTTATTTGTATAGTTTTGTTGTGAATTATTTTAGTTCCAGTTTCTTCTAGTTTCTCTTTAACAGATGTGTTAATAAATGATAAACTAATGCTTAATATATCTGCTAGATGCATAAATGAAAATAGCCAGGGCAGCAACTAGAATTATTTTCTCAATCAATTGATTAAATTTTGAGACCTGGTTCAGTTTTCTTGTGCTGCATACAGAAGCCTTTCAAAAGTTTTTTAACCCTTGTAATCTGAACAAAGTGGTTTGATTGCTTTCATAATTATGAGGAAAAATACAACGAGCAACTTGACAAGAAATGTCCCGCAAATTGCAAGAAATTTGGTAAAGGTGACAAGAAAATGACCTGAAAATTAGTTTAATAAAAAAATATTGTTTTTAAATTTGAGGAAAAGATGTCCAGAAAGCATATGTAATGAAAGACCATATATATGTATATGTAGAATTATGTTTAAATTCACATATTAGAAAATATGTTACAGAAAACAATATATGCTTTTTTTTAATTCATTCAAGTAATTTTCGTGTCTCTTTTTTGTTAGTTAGTTTGTATTTTTACTAATTTACTACAAAATATTGGGCCACGTCTTAAGTTGCTCATAGCTTTCTACCCATCTGTTTGAAAGACGTCTAACCAAATTGCCCAGTTTTTAAAGGATAAAATAGAACTAACTAGGGCTGCAACTAGGTATTCCTTATTATTTTCTCAATTAATTAATTCATCTTTGGTGTATAAAATCCATGATAAAATCTCTTGAACTAGGAAATCACGTGGTCACAAAGCCCCTCCCTCAAACACACTTAGCCTAGCAACCGTTACTATGTGCAGCTGCCCTGTTAAGCTTTGGGTTTCTGCACCTGATAAAGCAGCATGTGTGGAGCTGTACTCATGTACGTTGGATGGTGGAGTGGAGCAAAAGTGTAAGTAAAGGATTAAATATTGTGTTATAGCATATTTGTTTCAGAACCAGTTGGCTGGAAACATTTTAAAGTCAGCCGGGGACGGAGTTTCAACCAACTGGTGGAGCTAACGTTAGCATATTTAGCTTTCGCGCTCATAGTGTGCTGGTGACAGTTCTGGCATTTCAGGCTGCAAGATTGACGGTCACAAGCTAGAAATGAGATAACTGCCTTTGGCTATGTCTGTTTGAAGTAGAAAAGGCATATTAATAAGGATTTCCAGGGGTACAGTAAACCTGTCACTGTTAAGGGTCGTACATGAGTGAATGCAGGCATATTCCAGTGACATGATGGCCATGGAAACCTAATGTTAGCTTGCTAGCTAATTTTAGCTTGCTGATAAATACATTAAAATATGATGTTTTTGGTACATATCACTTCTCTTATGTTCCATGACTGCCCCCTGAGTTACTATCAGTCAGGCAGTATCTCTCATGTAGAGCAGTTTGTTTTGTCATGGCCAATATCATACAGTAAAAACAGGACAACAGTCATTGTATTCTCCACATATACTCCTTTGCTGTTTGTTTTCCTAGCTTTTACATCTTATGTGTTAAATTGAAGTACACAGGATGCAAATTTACCTTATCCAGGGGGAGGCCTGGGGTGGCACACCCCAGAAATCTGATTGGCCACCTGGCAACGCCAGTATCCAAATCTATGATTGACTATCTGCCTGGTCAGAGATGGGACCTTAGGTGTATTTTTTTGAATGTCCCTGAGGAATGAGTCCTAAAATCCTGAAATTAGTTAGCATTTCAGCACCTCCGTTCTTAAAGTCAGTTATTTTTTTTGCTTTAGGGTTTTTGGTTAGAAGCCTTAAATAAGGTTTGTGGTACACAAGCTGAGGACACTTTCACATTTTGTTCTATGACATAAAAGACGTCAGTACCCACTCGTGATTTCTGAAGCTTTTATATGTCTTTAAAAACTTGAAAAAGTTGCCACAAGTGGCTACTACAGAACGTCATCAAGCCATGCCGTGCCAAACACGGCTTTACAGCCTCATGGTTTTGGTGAAATTAAGCCATGTGGCCAAAGTGTAGTTTGTTTATAGCCTCGCAGTAGCTTTTTACTTCTGGCAATTGCAATTAGGCTTCAAAAATCTTAAAAGTGGTGTTCATTTGTGAAGATTATCTTGCTGAACAGAATGTTTAAGTATCAAATGTTTGGAGCAGAGCTTATTTTCTGCAATATCTCAAAATCCAATGAAAAAATCCCATAGGCTTTTTGATGAGGAAACCAGGGTGACTCAAACTTCTGCATTGGTCTACAGAAAAACGTTATCCCTGGGGTACTCTACTGGCTCTGTATACACATTGCTTGCTTTTGTATAAGGTCTAATTTTTTATGAGAAAAAATGTTTTTTGAGGACTTAAAGAAAAAAGATGTAAGCTTTATTTTACATTTCTATGGCGCCACTCTGTTGTGTTGTGATTGGTAGGTCCATTTGTCTTAAATTAGAATTTTAAACACAGAAGTGTAAGAAACTGTAAGATACTGTAATTTTAGTAGTTACAGCAGATATCAGTAGTGGGGAAAATTAATGTTATATTGACATATATGTGTAAGCACATTTTTGACTGCATGATACTTGATGTGCCAAATTGGAAAGCTTGATGGGCATAGTATCAATGGTAACTTAAAGGAGATGTGGCTAAGCATATGGTGGTTTATTATACTAATAAACCACCATATATTTACATTTAAGATGCTTTTTTTGCATTCTTACTTAAAGACGTAAACGACTAATTGTTTTAATTTTTTCCTATTTATTTTCTGTTGATCGACTGCTCAATTTATCGACAAATTGTTTCAGCTCTAAAAACATCTATATTGCCAGTTTGTAATAATAAAAAAAACTCTTGTGTTCATCCTCCTTAAGGAGGGCATACTACTGCAGCTCTTGTTGAATGAACTGTACAACCACTTACTTTGTAGAAATGAGCGTGCAGTGCACCTGGCAACCCAAAAGTTGTTCCTATTAAACTCTAAATTGTCCCTTCTGAGAAAGTGGTGCTGTTATGCTCATGTTTGACCTCGTTGAGTAACACACTGACTAATTTTCTAATTTCCCCTTCCCTCGCCCATTCATCCATCCTCCTCATTTCTATTTCTGAATGTCCTGTTGCTGTGCACCAAACTGGACATGTTACTTACTATTTCTGACGAGCTATGAGTGGGCCGCTGCTTGGTGCCACTGCATGTTTTGTGTGTGTGTGTGTGTGTGTGTGTGTGTGTGTGTGTGTGTGTGTGTGTGTGTGTGTGTGTGTGTGTGTGTGTGTGTGTGTAGAGTTGGGTCTGGCAAAGAGCATCCTCCTCTAGTGGAGTGGCCTGAGGGGATTTCTTTCATGAAGTCAGATAACATCCAGGCGACCCCTTCTTCCTTTTTTTATAAGAGTTCTTTAACCTTGATAAATGAAGTAGAGGCGGAGAGGGAGGGCGCGGAGGGGGGGAGGAAAAAGTTGCGGGCTGTGGCGGGGATGAGGGTGTGATGGAGGGAGGAGAGATAGAGAGAGAGGGAGAGGAGAGACACCAACTCCCTGGCCGGCTTGCTCTCAGGATCAATAACGTTCGGAGAGCTGCTGAGCACTCCTGTCTGGCAGCTCTACCATAGGGGATGCAAGGAACGGAGGGAGGAAGGGGGTGGGGGGTGGGAGGGAGGGAGGGAAAGCAAGAAAAGGAGTGTTGAGAAAGCCTCTCTATCTCCGTCTTGTCACCCTTTTTTGTGAAGAGGGGGAATCGAGGCGGACACCGGAGTAAAGATGGAAGGATGAAGGGATGGAGAGGAGCATAGATGGAGGGGAGTTAAGACCAATGTACCTATACAGCTGAACCGTGCCACCCACCTGCCTGCCCGCCAGGCACGCACAAACACACACACACACACACACCCACACACACACACACACACACACACTGAGGTCTCCTTTTACGAAGCCACAAGGTTACAGAGTGTCGATACAAACGCGCACAGTCCTCCGACAAATGGGATTTGGCATGTTCAATCAACAGTGCTGCCAAATCCCTGTTGTTAAGTTTTGCAGAGCCATATCTGTCTGCAGTGGGCCTGAGCTATGCTACCTGGGTCCGCTAACTGTCCCCTAAATATCCTCTATTAAAGTCCTCTGTAATAGAATTATCTGCTGTATTTGTCATTGGATTTGAATAGGTGTGTGTGCTGTGGCATAAATAGGGAACTGAGAGGGTGTTTTCACACTGGCTATGGTTACATGCGGACCTGTATACAGTGCTCCAGGGATGACGTTTTTCTGGAAGCTAACGTACCGCTGGTTCCCTCATCTAAAAGCCTATGTTGTTTTAAATTGAATTTTGGATCATTGCAGAAATCAAGCTCTGTGGTTAACAGACATTTATGATGCTTACATGTTTTATTCAGAAAGATAATTGTCACAAATGAACACCACTTTCAGGATTTTTGAAGCCTAAATGTTATAGCCAGAAGTAAAAAGCTTTTGCTCTGATAAAATGAACAACATACACTACTGTCGTGTCGCCACCACTACGAGACTGTGAAGCCAGTTCGGCATGATGTCGTTTTCCTAGTCTCATTTAGCCACTTGTTAGCAACCATCTTTTTTAAGACAATAACAGCTTCAAAGTTTGCGAGAAGGGTATTTACTGATGAATTTTATGTTGTAGAACAAAACATGAAAGTCTCTTCAGCTTGTGTTAACCACAGACCTTATTTCAGGCAACTAACCAAAAACCCATTCAAAAATGCCGCTGACCTTGAGTCGAGGGAACCAGAGGTGCTGAAATGCTCACAGATTTCAGTGTTTTAGGACTCATTACTGGGGTTCTCTATTCTCCTATTGTTCCGAATATGACAATATTCTGAACTTGATGTGGGTCATATAACCAGCATACTCTGTTTAAATATTTTCAATCGTGCTGTTTTCCGAATTTAGCATTTTCTGATTAAGATATGGGAAATGGTGGTATTATTCAGGTTTCAGGAGAATTATTTAGACATGTATACAGCTAGTTTGGAATATCTGTCTCAGTTAGGGTTTTCAGAGAAATTTGTGGCACAAACTCGCCTCTTGTCTGTGTAGGTCCACTGTGTGTTGCCACGGATACACTGTACACATGTAAAACAGTTTGCAAGGCTGGTGTAGAGATGCATGCAAACGAAACCTCACATTTCTGATCAAGACTTGGATAACAAAAGGTTTTGTAATATGCAGAAATATGGCAGCACAGACCTTTTCAAGAAAGTGAAGGAAGGAAAGAGTCCAGCAAGTCCACCACTGATAGGAAACTGTGAAAAAAATACTACTGAAATGCAGAAAAGCAAAATGACAAGCGACCCCAGCTGTTATATTTCTCCATATTTTAATACAACAAGTAAAAAGCTTCATATGCGTATTATCTTTTTCAGAATAAGGGCAAAACTGGACTATTTTGTGCATGTAAACTCAGTGTGCTCTTGTTATAAAAAAGGCCTCTTCCAAGAGTGCCTCGAGGTCACAGACACCTGAGCTCTCTCTCTCTTTTCTCCCTCGTTCTTCTGCTTGATTTCCTTGCTTTGAGTTTAAGTCGCCGCTCTCCCTCCTCTGGCCATCTCTCCTGGCCTTTTTCCCGTCCTCTGTTAGACCTGATCCTTTCATCTTCCCTCCCCTAATCCTGTGCTAGAGAAGCCTTCTGTTCACCCCTCCGTCGCTTCCCATTGCTCTCTTTTTAACTCCGTGCCTCTTCTTATTTTAGCGTGTCCCTGTGCTCCTTGCATCGCTTTCTTCCCCTCTCACTTTCTTTACTTTATCCCCCTCCCCACTCCTTTCATCAGCCTGGCCTCTACTTCTTCTCAACCTCTTGCTCCGTCTCCTGCATCACCCCCTTCTCCTCCTCTCTTACTTTCCTCTGTCCTTAATTAAGTTAGTGATCAGTTGACTGCCCCTATCATTGGTAGAGAGCAGGTTGGTCCTCCCATCCCAGGAGGGGGGTGCATTGTCTGTGCTGGTTGACCAGTGTAATCCCCCCACCAGGGACAAAGGGCAGTACCCTACCTACCTCAGCCACCCCTGAAGGGCATTAGCCCCCTGACGAGAGCCATGCCCCTGCCTGTCTGACACCCCGGCATCACACCGCTTGCTCTTTCCCTCTTTGAGGTCTGTGGTCTGACTCCAGACTGCTGGGAGTGAATGCAGATGAGCTGGAATAGGGCAACATGTGTGCATGCTTTGGGTGAAAGGTTAGCTTGTTGCTTTTAGCCAGAATCATCCAGCGTTCATCAGACATTGAGTTGCACAGTAAAGGTGAGGTGTGTAAAATTTAGGGAGATTTGGTTATGTCTAGCAGTGAATTGTAGATTGCAACCAGCTAAAACTTCTCTGTGCTCATTGCAGTTTGGCTTCTTACTGCAGTAGCCGATGTGAAAATGTGAATAGCTGTATCTGGAGCTATCTGGAGCCAGTGTTTGGTTTGACGGTCCTGGACTAATGTAGAAACATGGCGGTGCAGCATGTCAATCTCCATAAACTAGGGACCCGCTTATTATGTAGATATAAACGGCTCATTCTAAGGTAAGGAGAACAAAACTATTTTTATTGTCAAGTGATTATACACTAAATAAAACATACTTATATTTAATTTCTGCCAGTATATCCCCCTAACTCTAACACACTGGTCCTTTAACGGGAGCCCTTGATTCATATTTCTACCTCCCCAGAGCAGGAAGTCCTGCTCTAAACCCGCACACAACCCCACATACCTCTCTCCCTCTTTTTCTCTTTCACACACACACACACATTCACACAGGGAATGAGTAGGTAAGGTTGCTATGGGAACGGTTGGTCAGAGTTTACCAGAGGGGAAACAAACAAAGTACTGTTCACGAAAGCAGGTTATTCTGTGCAGAAGGAGCAGTGATACTCTTAGTGTGTGTGTGTGTGTGTGTGTGTGTGTGTGTGTGTGTGTGTGTGTGTGTGTGCAAATGTGGGTTGTGTGTGTCATGTCTAGTGAGTAAGTGATTAGATTCATGTGTGTGGTTGTGTGTGTGAAGCCGTGGATACTGCCGCCCTTTTATATTTCTGTCCTTTTCATCTATACCATACTGCTACTATAGATCTGCTATTTTATAAGTGCTCAGTGGGAGGTGGATATTCAGTGACTGCAGCTTCTAAAGGAACTTGATGACATGTCTATGAGCCCATATGGCAGCACATGCTGCAATTTTCACTGCATGGTACGGCATGGCTCTGCTTAACTTGACTTGCTCTTTTTTAGTTTTGCACTAGCAAAAGTTATGGATAGTGCCTGCAGTGACACCCGTACACATTTTTCATAGGGGTGACAATATGGTGTTGCTGAAAATCGTGGGGTGGTACACCAAAACTATAAGACATAATTGAATTCCAGGAAATCTAGTATACTGTTAAAGCATATAGGCTAATTAAAAACTATGTCTGTGTGGAGTTAAAGAATGGCGCACTGATATACTTAGTTTCTTATTTTACAGTTAATATTACTAAATGTCTTAAGTGCATAGACCAATATAGTTAACATTCTGAGTGGCACATCAATCCTTTTTTAATGTGGCTATACTTGTTAGATAATTATTTTTTCTTGAAATAGGCTGGTTGTTGTTTTCCTTAAAAAAGAGTGCATTGATTGTCAGGACCAAAACATTTTCTTGGAACAAGCCTTCTCAAATTTAGCAGAGATTTTCATTCAGATACGTTGAGGTGACAGTTCACGCAACACCTTTGAAAATGACTATGACTTTTGTTCCGTTGCCAAACTATGCTGACATGATTGGGTTGGTAACAATTGATGCCTTAGGTATGTCTAATTTTAGTCAATACTAGACGAAAGAGTTAAATCACTGAGAATCATCACTAGCACAACAAGTGACCTGCTGCATAAACCTGCCATTGTTAAATAGTTGTGCTGCCGCCAATCGCAACCACGTTTTTTTTTTTTTATTCACTCGCCTCAGATTTTAAAAAATGGCAGCCCACAAAACTTATGCCATACGAGTGTCATGTTAAAGATTATGTGATGGCGATTTCATGCAGTGTCATTATGGCAATCAGCTGAAAATCGCGTCTACACAGCGGAGGTATGATTGGCAGTGAAAAACGAAAGAGAGAAAAGTACCTGTTACCAAAAGTAAGATGAGTTGAGCCGAACCAGGCAGCGGAAATGAGGCCTAAGAGTTGCCTTTTATAGTCAACATATCAATAAGAGTAAGTTGTATAACAAATCCGGACATGCTTTAATTGTTTGCATGATTTTGGGGTTATGACTAATTATCACTTTCAAACATTTTGTCAATGTAACGTCAGAAAATGTTTGGAAATGCCAATCACAATTTCCTGGAGCCCAGGGTGATGTCATCAAATGTTTTGTTTTTGTACAACTAATAATCCCCAAACCAAAAATATTTAAGAAGCAGCACATTAACACATTTAGTGGCAGTTAGTTCTACCAGCTGTTTATCTATCTGAACCAACTCCAAGCATGTCACAGAAGTGAACTGAAACTAATTTTAGTTCACATTTTCTGGAAATTGATTTACAATTTGCGCTACATTTGGATAGAAGCCTGACTTATGTCAGTGTCTGAGTCACAGCTGTATTCCCCAATGCCTACTATGCTGATTCATCTGTATTTTCCTCCCTCACAATTATATACTGCATCCCCTCTCCACGGAAAAAGTAGGTCTTGTGGTCGTTGGATGTCACCTCATCTGAGTCACAAACAGCAGCAACCTCCACAGTTCTCATTTTCTGTCATTCCCCTTGAACACCCTTCTCCGCTCTTCCTCTTTTCAAGCGCATGAACAAAATGCATCTAAACTGCCATGTTTTTTCCCATAGAAATGCCACCATGCCTTCCTCACTCCATCTGTGTCCCCACCCCTGTTAATGCCTCTTTAGCTCTGCACTCGGCTGCTTGAGTAAAATTTATTGCACAGTCTTTTTATTATCATTTTCTCCTTTTCCCCCCCCCCCCCACACCTCCCTGAAACAAACAAGTCCAATGCCATGGGGCAAAACACCCCCAACGCCACCTCCGTTGCTGCCGCCCCTCCCCACCCTCTCCGCCCTCTGTTCCCTCTGCCCCGCGCTCCTTCAGCACTGACAGATAGACAAACGTACTGTTCTCTCTTTCTTTGCCTTTCACCTCTCAAACCTCCCTCCATCCATCCTGCCGGACGGGTACAATGCAGGCGCTCTATCCTGCGGCAGGGAGAATGCAGCCCTGAACTAACAATATCACCAAGGCTGCCTGAATGCCGCCGAGTCCCATTGTGCTCTGTCAGAGGGGAGTTAACACCCATGTCTGAGCCCAATGAATAGTATTATTGTGTCTGAGACATGCACCGCACCCCCGGTCCCCATCCATGTCCCCCTAACTCAACTTGCCCCCCTCTACCAAACTTGGTTCTCTTGTCCCAACAGTGTAACCCCCCACGCCACTCTCGCACCCCCTTCGCTCTTTCCTTAACAGACAGCTCTAACTCCCAAAGCCTTGCTGGCCCACTAAACCTCCGCACTTTACTTCTCTATTCCCCTGGCAGTCGGCCCGTGGGTTTTAGTCTCTTTTTCAGGGCTGCGGAGGGGTGGAGAGAGGTGCACAGAAGGGCTGTCACAGCTCTGCGGTGGCTGTGGCGAGGATATTTCAGAGATCGTGCGGTTGCAGTGCAATGTGGGGTGGTGGGGGTTGAATTTGGCCACGGCTCTTTCTCTGTTGAGGGACACAATGGGACCATGAATCCTCAAAGAAATGTCCCCCCAACTGCTATTATCATAAGAAGAGGGCTGCTGAACCCATTTGAATAATTCTAGATGATACAAAAGCTGAGATGTTTTCTTTGACAAAGTTTCTATAGAGCACCACTGGTCCGGCCAAAACATTTCCATTCCTTCACACTCACTACGGCGTAAAGCGAGAAGGGTGAGGGAAGTTTAGTTTGAAAAATCCTGTCAGTTTTAAATGTTGAGTTTGTTATTTTTAACCGTTAAGGGCAAATAAATATACAACTCAGTGGGCTTGCATGGCGAAGGGAGAGCAAAAGAAGGTGGTTGTTGAAGAGAAACTTTTCCTGTAAATATTTCTAATGCATTCTATTGACGCAGTGGTGATTTTTATAATGGGCCCACTCTCGCTATATTTTGCTATCTGCAGCACATCAGAATCTAATAGCTGAGAGTACCTTTGGCAGACAGTATCTCTTTGCCTGACACACTTAACTCTCAGGCCTCCAATCCCTGCAGTTTCTGCTCTCTAAGGTTAGCAGGTTCACATTACCGGCTGAGAGAGGATGCCAGAATCCTCACCCCCGACTTCTCGCTGATCAAAGACCAGGATTGACATTCAGAGTGGGTAAAATGCTGAAAGTTAAGATTAACTTGTTGTTTTTTTTTCTCCATTTCTGTCTCTGGTTGTTTGTGTACAGCAGGAAGAGGAGGAGGAGGAGGCAGTGGAGGAGGAAAAACAGAAGCAGAGTGGGTGGAAGGATGGAAGGAAAGAAGGATAGAAGCTGTTCGAGGAGGTGGTTCGAAGCGGGTGAACCCAGAGCAGGTGAACACAGCTGTGGATCGCCATGGGCTCTCTGGCTGCCTTCCTCCTGTGGCCCCGGCGCTGCATATAGGGGTCCCGGGGAGCCGGCAGGGGCCAGCCAAAGCTGCGGCAGAGTGGGCAGGCTAGGCCAGCCAAGCCAGGAGAGAGGCAGGTGAGGCGGGTGAGCCGAGCTCTCATCCCCGCCGGCTAGGAGCCTCCGCGGCAGAGCGGAGCAGCGCGGAGCAGCAGAAATCAATACAGAGGAGAGAGGCTAGCAGAGGTTGCCCAGCACCGCCTGCAGGCCTCGGAGCCCAGGGACCAACCACCACCACTGCTCCCAGCTCCTCTCTCCATCTCTCTTTCTATCTTTCTCCAACAGTCCCAGCATCAGCCAGGGCCAGGGCCCTAACCCTGCAACCGCCCCACACGCAGTGTGTGTGTCAGTAGGTGCACATGTGTGTGTAAAACAGAGAGAAAAAGGGAGAGGGAAGAGACAGAGAGAGGGAGTCTTTGTGTGTGGTTCTGCCAGAGGGGTTTTAGCTGCGTCCAACACCGCTTGATAAAACTTTGTCAGAGAGACACGGAAGACAGTGAGGGAGGGAGAGAAACGGAAGAAGAATGAGACAGGACGTCGAAGGTCACTTTTCTTCCAGCTCCCTCCCTCTTATTACTCATTCCACCTTAACTGTTTGATATGGATCCATCGGAGACGGTACTTTTTGCTCAGTCCCACTTCCAAGCACGTAGCGCACAATATTCCTAAGATCTCATGAGCCAGGATGAAAGGACAATTTGAACTTTTTCTCTCATCCACCGTATCAGACACAACCTGTCTTTTCGCCTTAGATTTTCTTACCCTCACTACAGCAGCTCCCATCAGAGGATATGGCAGCGCAGTATTGATCTATAAGGTGGAAGAGAGGAAGGCGTGCCTGGGCTTTCATACCTCTCTCTCTGTGTGGAAATAGCACCTGAAGTCCACTTACTGCTGTGCAGCAGGGATCCCATGGCAGCCCAAGTGAATGGCTGCTAATTGAATGAGAGATGAAAAGGACAGTAGTTGTAGCTGCTCACTGCCCCCCCTCCCACCCCTGTCTGATACTAGTTGGTTTTTCATCTGACTTTTTTTTTTCTCCTTCCCGTTTACAAATGTCCTTCTCCACACAAAGAGACTCACTCTTCAGATGTTTAAGCAAAATTGGTTGTGACTAAAGAAAATTGGCAAAATCCTCAGGATGGAAAAAAACTGGCTTCAGTGTAGAAGTGAAAGCCTTCTGTAGAAAACAGAAGGGAGAACATTTTTTTTCATGCAGTGGTAGAAACAACTGGCTGAAAACTTTCTGAGAGGTCATGCCACAGAACGTACTGTACCGTAGGCTACATATTTGTGGACTTGGAAGGACATTACGGGACAGTTTTCCAAGCATGGAAACTTTCAGAGATTACAACAGGACTCATACCTCTTGGTGAGTACAATATCCTCATTTATTTGTGTGTTTTAAGGTAAAATTAAGCAATTAGTGTAGACTCACTGTATTCCGGACGATTGTGGTGGTAAATTGCATTGTATTGCATGTCTTGTCCCTGGGGGAGGGTCTTACAAGTCAAAACAATTTGCACCTTTTGGACCAATTATTGGAGAGAAATCATGAAAATACTACTAAGAGATGAAGTGTCCGGACTACAGTGAACACGACAGCAGGCATAATTAATTATGTCTAGCAGAGTAACGTTACTTCCAAACTTGTTAATTTTATAATAGAGGGTGGAAAGGTTTATAAAAGGCGAGACCTGAAACATTGTGTGACCATGTAAGATTTTCTTTTTTTTTTTTTTTTTGCTTAATTGTGATTAATACCACCCTGAAATTAGTATTTTGTCGGCACAGACTTCCCCTTCCTGGAGCTCCCGGTTACAAAATCTTCCCCCCTGCCTTGTTCATGCAGCTATGGGCACACATTGAAAACTCACCCTGATTTCTCTCTCATGAATGAAGGTGATGCTTCTTGGATGGTCAAAAGACTACAAGTAGTGAAATTGATGACTAAAATATATATTTGATTTGTGGAGTGGGAGTATTTCATTAAATAATTTACGTCAAAAGGTCAAGTGTCTGAAATAGCATGATGTCCAGAATACAGTGAGTCTATATTACATGATTCTGCCATATAAAGCAAGGAGCAAGGAGAATAACAGAAATAAGTAAGTGTGTCTGTACCTACCCATTGTAACAGTTATGATAAGATCCCATCTCTGTTCAGAGGTGCCTTTGTGTTTTTAAAGTGAACACGGACACGTTATGTTGTAGTTGATCTCCTCAGTCAGCTCTCAACAGGAGCCCAGGGCTGTGATCATACTGTCACTGACTGGTGGAGGAGTTCGTTGTTGTTGCCTGTACCAGCGAGGGTATTAAAGCACAATTCCCCCTCGCCTGCCAATCTCCTGGCACACAGAGAGAGACTGGCGCCTCTCTACGCCTCAGCCTGGCAGCGACCCATGCTTACAAAATGGCCGATTCCTGTCTGCCAGCTGTCTCCTCAGCCAAGATGGCGCTCAGTCGCTTTTTAATGCCCGCTGTTTGCCATCTGCCCTCTAATTGTTAACGGCTATGCAAATATCCTGTAATTGCATTTGCATGTGCTTGATACCTAACCCCTCCCCCTCGATTGTAAATAATAGCGCTAGCGTAAAAAGGGGGGGTACACAATCCTGCGTGGTTGCTGATTGAATACACAGCAGGAACAATTAGCAAATGAATGTTGCCCTCCTCTTTACTTTTTTTTTAAGCTCACCTTATGCAAATCATCGACGGCGTTTTTGCTTTTGATGCTAGCTGAAAAATGGAGCGTCACCCCTGTCTTTCTCCCTCGCTCTGAGACGCTCATGTGTCTTCTCATTGTGCCATATGTGACATCTGTGGTTGGCTGCATTACCAGGGTACCCTGCCTCCTCTGACAAGCAAAGCCCACACTGTAAAGGAGAGCAGGAGCGAGGGAGAGGCATAACATAATGACCTCATTAGCATGCTCAGCACTCCCTGCTATAGGCCCTGGTGCGCTGCTGCGCCGTGGGACCCACCAGTGTACGCCCTTCTCACAGCACTCAGCATGCAACATTGTGTTCTCCCCACACAATGCGGCGCTTCATACAGGCTTTATTACGCCTTGTCAAAGCGCAGGGGGATCAGGGGTATCAGTGCAGAAGCAGCAGGATACGGGCTGTGTACGTGGAACAGGAGATGTATTGGTGCTTTATGGTCTTAATGTGGTGTTAGCTGTGCTGATGGATCCTCTGTTGCTGCTGTTGTGCATTCACACGTGTGTTTATGTTTGTGTGTGATTGTTGCTGTGGTCCACAGTTGTGTGTTTGTGCAATTGTCCGTTTCATGGTGAACTCCCGTGGCATTCGTGGCCGTTTTCACCTGTCAGTGCTAATTATTGGAGAGAGCGATTTGGCGAATTGTCTGTGTCCTGGAAACAGGCGATCATCCACTTCTGAAGACCTGCTGTTTGGTATCTGTTGTCGATAGTGGTGGTGTCGCCTTGAACTTCACTGGAGGACAACACACAAATACATGCTCTCTCTCCCTCAGGAGGAGCCCATGACAAAAGGCTAATATTCCTAAATAGTTGCTTACGCTACAAGCAAATTACAGGCTATGTTCTGTCCTTGAAAGCCGTCAGGGGATTTGGAAATAAATTATCTTTTTAAGTCGCTAGTAACTGGTAGCTGCTGTCATTTAAAAGTCCACAAAAGGCTGGTTCATCCCCGTTATCATCCTCTCTATCAGACTCAGGCAGTTTTAATCAAGCTTCTCTGTCTGATCAGCCTGTAGTGACACTGATGAGGCTGAGGTGGAGAGCAGGTTAGTGTAAAGTAGCTGTAGTTAGCCTGGAGGCTACTGTATCATTTTGTGGGGAGAAATAGCAGTCAGGAAGACAGACAGGCAACTCTGCTCTCAACAACAATAAAGGCATGTTTGATTTAACTGGTTATATTTATCCAATTATTTGTTGTGTAATTTGACTCATATTTTTATTTCGCTCATTTTCCCCTGGTTAATACATCTTGTGGACAGGTTCTGAAAATATAACCTGCCAAGGGCCAAATGTAGGTAGATTTCTTTTTGGCAAGAATATCTCAGGAAGCTTTCCACCACTGTGGTGCATTCAGGTGCACCTTTTAAATTCAATGATCTAGACTTGAATGTCCTTGTAGGTTGTTTTAAATGGCAGAGTTTCTTCTTTTTTTTTCCTTTGTTGAAATACATCTGTCATTACATTCTTCTTTCACTGCAGCATTTTTATAAATAGGCTACAGGCTAAAATCTTAACCATATCCCATTCATTGCTGCGTAGACAGATTTTAATATTCTATTTAAAAATCAAATTAAGTTGTTATCAACAGACCCCACACTACTCTTGTTCCACACATCCCCAAGTACCTCTGATCATTTTGTAGTATTTTTAAACAATTAAATATGAAAGTCAAAACATAATATGCATATTTTTTGACCAGTAAAGATATCCGTGTTTACATTATTCTGACTGGTAGAAAGTATGATTGGCCAGTGGACTTTTCGTCTTAGCTGGTGAGACAAAAAGTTCATTTCAGATGCTTCTTGTGGAAGTTAGAGTTTGCTTTACAGTGGCACGCTAGCTAAGAGTGTCGAGGCAAAAAAGTTTTACAAGACAGTAAAAGAAAGAAAATAAAAAGGCAGACAGAGGAGTTAAAAGCAATTTAAACCTGTCATGTAATATTAGAGAAGGGTTGGGTTTTCTTGGAGGAGGGAGAGGGATGGAGGACAAGCCCAGGGAGGTCGGTGTTAAGTCCTGCTAAGAAGAAAGAGTAGTTTGTCTGGTTTACGGAGGATAAACTAGGTGGAGCCGTTTTATTCCTCATTTGCATATTCAAATCAAACATGGGGACCATATGTTTTATAAGGCACCAGATGAACACCCGAGCACGTATGCCAGTCAGCCACCATAACTGTTCCATATGCGCTCATGCACACATATCGTATCAGCACACACACACACACACACACACACACAAACACACACACACACACACAAAGACACACACACACACACACATGCTAATCCATATCACACGGGTATGAGTGTGTCCATTCACTCTTACGCTCAGTTAAAAAAAAAAAAAAGGACACGCACCCCAACACCATCTCCTGCAAAAAGCTTTTATGCTAATAACCTTTATAGCCATGTGTGTTACTACGCTGCTGCAATTATGCATAATTCAACACAAAGAGAGCCGGCTGGATGGCACAGTGGACCTTAGTTTAGGTGGACGCGCTGCATGTGCACGGGTATAGTAATATGTGTATGTAAGAGCAGAGTGACAATATCAACTCCTTTCATTGTCATAGGCTTTATGTTCAGACATATACATACAACAGCAAGGACACATATTGGATTTTTTTTGTTACATAAATGATGGACGTGAAATGAAATTCTGAATATTAATGAAAGAATACTAACAGTGTTTTGTTAAAGACAAAATGTAATTCTAATAAGGTTGCTGCTTTAATAAAAACATAATTTTGTTAAATTCAAATGTCCCCCAACAGGCAAAAATAGGATCAAAATTTGGATATGGCCTCAAGACTTGAGACAGTTTTATCAAATTATATGAAACCACGTATTTAGGTGTGTATTTACTAATATTTTTTTGTGGCGCTGCATGAATGTGGACTGTTCATTTGTGTGTGTGATTGTCGTCCAGTCTGCTGCAGCTTTCCTCATTCATACTGCCCACTGCTTTTTATTTGCTTAGGTATTGATTGAATGTGTTCCACCCACTGAAGTAATAGTTGCTGAAAGCATTTACAGCCATCGCTCAATTTATCCTGGCCCGTTCCACATGTTTTTTTTTCTTTTCTTTGAGACAAATAAGTGAGCGTTTCCTTCTCGAAACACATTATCATTCAAATGAATAAATAAAACTTGAATAGTTGAGATTTATATCTTTTAAATGTGGCGCAAAAACTAAATTGGTCAACTCTCATATAAAGATTTGACTTTATGTGGTGTTAAAATTTCATAACGGTTTGAAATGTGGACACTTTAATTTGAATAGATAGCTGCGCCAAAATGATCAGAAAGGTCTTTCTTTCAATTAAAAAAAATAATAATATAAAGATATAAATATATGCTACATATATGTTGTATTTCGCATAGCAATAAAAGCTAAATATTTTACCAATTATTTTTGACAAAATAAGTATTTTGACGTTTTGTATTCGTATCTTTCCAGTTATCCGGACAATTAAGACGTCAATTTGCTAAACAGATTGCCCATTTGTAATTGCATTATCCATATTTCTTTCAAGTGCAGCACTTTTTTGCGACTCTGTGGGTAACAAAAAACATTTTATTTGCCGAGATGCACTCAGTAGACCAAAATAAATTCATTGATACTCAACCAAATTCCTTTATGTGAAACTACCCTCCTTAGGAAGTAATTCCTGAGTCAAGTGTTGCTGCTGCTGTTTCCTCAGAGCTGCAACACTGAGCCCCAAGTCTGATTATAGACTCAGGGAAAAACAGTCAGGCATTTATCCAAGTCACTGATTATGTCATTTCAACAGGCTGCAAACACTCAGACGGCCTAGACAGCTCTGAGGGGAGAATTATGAAGCCGTAGTGGAATGGAGGCTGTATGAAAAGGAAATGAAAATGGAGTAGTGCTGTATGTGTGATTAAACTGCCTGCTCGCCTGCAAAAGGCCACGCTGCTGTAGCACAGGCCTGAGATTTGGCCATAATGAAAATGTGAAGGTGGAGGGGTTTGAACCCCCTCAATGACGTGTACGAGCACACACACACACACACACACACACACACACACACACACACACACACACACACACACACACACACACACACACACACACTCACTCAGCGTTACCCATACATTATACAGCGTACATATGTGCTCAGGCTGAATGAGAGACTGCAGATGCAATTTGAGGCGTAAAGCAGAGAGGAATAATACTGTGTGGAATCAAAGAAAAGCGTCCTGAATTGAAAATAAAACATTCGGATTAATGTTTAGCAGGTAATTCATACAAACCAGAGAAAATCCTGGGATTGTTGTTGCCCGTAGAAACAGACAGACAGGACCGTGGCAGTCGCATAAATATTAAATTGCACCATTCAGATGCAGAGACAGCAACCCAGTCATCAAGCGTGGGAACGGGCTAAATGATTAGGGGATGAGGGGTCTGCGCGGTGGAGGGGGTTGTGGTTAGTTGGTGGCTAGACGCTCCAGCTGCACTGACTTCCATTCAGAAACAGGTTAGGAGGGACCTCAAGGGTCAAGGTCAGGGGTGTGTGTGGGGGGGGGGTATCAGTGCAGCGTAGAGTGGTGTGTGTGCGGTTCATCTGCCGTTCATCCCCGGCTGGCTGGCTGGCTGACTGTCTGTAAGCTGCCTCTGTGTTTGCTTATTTTATAAGCTGCTTCTTATTGCTTCGCTTCAGGGACAACTTGAGCTGAGAAGCAGGGGAACCCAACCCCCTTCAGTCAGCCTCTGGCCAGTCTCCAGCCGGCCCTGAGCCAAATCAAGCCAGAAATCAGTCCTGCAGCCCCCCTGGTCAAACAACCCCCCAGCCAAACACAGTCAAACCCAGTCAGACACTTTGACAGCCCCCCTGTCTGTCTCAGTCTGCTGCCTCCTGTAATTTAACATGTCGGCTCGGGGTTCATCGTATGTGCACGCCACAATCAGAATCCATGTCATTCATTACTTGTACCTGTTTTGAACGCTTTGGCTGGATACAGAAATAATTTTATGTAATTTGAAATTTAGATACATTTCTGTTCTGATTAGGGCGAAACGATAATTATCTCAACGTAGTTTTCCTTGATAGTGATGTAGTGTGTGTTTGATAAATCGTCCATACAATTAAACCACCCATACGGCCTTCGAGAGGGGCAGTAATGCTCCTTAAACGCCACTTACCACTCACAGTAGCAGAAAAAAATACGGAAACTATCAACACACGCATGAAGTTATTTTTAGTCAGATTGTTTTGGCCATGGTCAACATCACACCGTGACTGAATTTGCCTCATATTATGGCGCCTAACGCCAACTACAGGAGCTCTGTAGTGGACTCGTAATGTTAACAGCAAGTTAGCAAATGAACATGACTGACTAATTGGCCTTTTTTATAATAATAATGATATGACATTATGTGATACAGGTACCGTGATTTACACCTGAACGCATTTCTTCATCCATAAACATGATTTGTGTCTTAGTCACAACAGACAGACGTTCATCACTAATTCACAGCGCCATCAAAGTCCATCTTTTTTTATTGTTTTGATTGATAGGTAGCTGAAATCACAGACTGTGGGTGTAAAATGTTAGAATAGTCCATTTATTCTGTTTACATTATCAGCTAAAACAATTGTTTTAAACCATCTGTACGAACAGTTAACATGCTCCTGACCAAAATTAACATTTCTTTGTTTATTTATCTCCCTCAGATTTGTGGAATGTTCTGCTGTTCTTCAATTTTCACTCAAAAAAATGAACCTTTAAGCTTAAAATAAACAATAATTTGCCTTATTTTGGTATATAATTATTGATATTGACCAATATGAAAATTTATATCGTGATAACATTTTTAGCCGTATTGCCCAGCCCTGGTTCTGATACAGTCTGCTGTATTGTAGGGTGGGCCATTTGCTAATTCCATACGTTGCCTTGCCATGTGTCACATTTTCTTGATGAAGCCGCCCATCAATAGCAATCCTCTTTATTGGTGAAATGCGGCTGGCTACTGTATCATTGCCATTTCATCAAATCATCTGAGAGGCAAGTGTGTGAGCTTGCGGCACCTCTTTGAAATAAACAGTGCAAGCCCTTTAAGAGGAGGGACTGCAGCACACGAGGAGAGGAGAAAGAGGGGATGTGGTGGAGAAAGAGAGGACAGAGGGAGAGAGGAGAAAGGGGAGAGATGGAGAGGAGCGAAGGCACAAGCTAACCCACCCTGCGGTAGCCTGCCTCCATTCTTCATCGGGGACTTATGCTTCATTAGACTGTCTGAAAGAAAGACCCGCTTTCCCTCATCACCTCAATAGACTAGTCCCCCTTCTCCTTCCATAGCCTGGAGGGTTCTCCTATAAAAACCCACCTCCCTTACCCCCCGTTTTCCTCCTCATTTCTGCCTCCGTCTTCTAATCGTCTCAACTCGCGCTGAAATCAAGCTTAGTAACGGCAGTTTTGTGAGCCCCTCTGGTCTGCCAAAAAACCCCTTGCACCCCCTCCACCTCCTCGCATCCTCCGAGCTCCCCTTCTCTGCTCATTCACTCACCTTGGTCAGACACACCACCCACCCACTGCTTAAATCCCTATCAGCATGTCAAGTAAATGTCTGCCCAGCTGGGGTTGACACACACACACACACACACACACACACACACACACACACGCATGCTGAAATATAAATGCACTGCACACACAATCTTTTGCTTGCTTCTGGGGTTTAGCCTTCCTCCCTGCTGACCCTTTTCACCCGTGTTTTGCTCTCTTCCCCTTCTCGCCGCCTCTCTTTCCCCCTCTGCCTCTCCTCAGGCACTGATCTGACAGGATGGTTTGGCTAGCTGACTATATCTGCAAGAGGTTTATCACAGGGCTTCACCGCGCCCCACTGTAGCCTGCCGGTTTTTATTTTCAAAATTAAAGTGCTTTCTCCAAAAACTGCTCCGTACCTTAGGCCATGTTCACCTTTACATCCCATCTATTTGATTAAAGGGTTACTGGAATCCTATCCTCTAAATTTGTTACAGTAAAAATCTGCTCCGTTTATCTCCTAATAAAATCTGGAGCCGAAATCTCTGTGCTGTGTGTTACGAAATAAGGTCTCATATCTGCAGTATTTTGAAGTCACTCTACTACCAAATATCCTGGCAGGGTTTTTTTCCCCCAGAGGGAAGCAGAAAAATCACCCAGGAATATTCGTCAACTCTTCCAGCTTTTCCTCCACCACATATCTTGTAAATATCACAAAATATTCTTACATCCTTTTGCACCATCTACCCCAGTTATACCATCGTTTTTAAACAAAACCAGAAGGATTGCATTGTGATTCCCACTGAGCAAATATAACATTGAAAAGACAATTAATAAATGTCTGTTATATGTCTACTTGTATTTAGATGTTAAGATTTTGGTTATTCGAGGTTAAAAAGTGAAAGTTTAGTTGACATACAGTCTTAGACTAGATGAAAGAGTAAACAGAATCTGTGTATGACAAAAAATAAACGTTTATAATGAAAACGCAGGGGTACGCAGTACTTTTGTGACACTATAAAATCTGACAGATTACTTCAAATAATCTTCGAAAACAATTGCCTTGAAAAAGAAATGTAAATATAACCATAAATCTTTATTCATGTTTACTTTATATCTATTTGTTAAGATTACTGAAAATGTAGCAATATTTACTTTGTGAAGTTGTTGTAACTTATGAATGACAAGTGAAATTACCTTTTTCTTTTGCAACTTATGTAAACCAAGTTAGTCTGTTTAAACTTGATAATAACAAAGAAGATTTTGCCAGTGATAACGTTAAGAGATCTGTGAGTTCTGTTTTGTAAACATGTTTAAGAAAATACAAATATAATTGATGAGTTAGCAACCAGCAGAAGACATATGTATCGCTCCATATACTTGGTTTTCTGAAGTTGCAAACAGTTAGAAAGCTGGATTAAATTAAACGTGTCAATTTTAAGTGGCAACAGCTTCAAAAAATGAAATACATTTGACTAAATTTTACATAAACATGAAAATTAGATTTTAACTAACGTAAATTAAGTTAGATTTACTTACATTTTTCAAGGCAAACGGTTTCCTATGAGTTTTTTAAAAGTAAAATAAACTTGTCTCGTAATTATTACGTTTTTATGTATTTTTAAAAATATATTTTAAAATATATATACAATATATATATATACTTAAATATTTAAAATATGTAAAATCAGGCTAAATGTAGCAGATAAATCCTGGGTTATAACAGGGCTAAAGCTCGGAGATGGTGTTTATATGAGGCCTATTGCTCAGTGGGTTACTATATGTAGAGATAAATTTGCTCATTGAAGAAAGAGCTTTTGTGTTTGTGTCTCATGAGTGTTTGCACATTTATCCACAATTGTGTTTATTTAGTGTCTCATTTAAGTCCTTGTTCATCTAAATTGTCACAGCCTTATTCTTGATCAAATCTCCTACTAGCCGGAGTCTCACGGGTTGTAAAAATTATTTGTGTTTATTTTGCGCTCATTGTGCAATTCTCTACCCTCTGTATTATTCCCCAGCATGAGTCTGTGGTTCATATACACCGCTGATGTCATTAACATAAAGGGGGACAGGGAACACTGAGCTCCCAGCAGCTCCCCTGTTTCTTCTCAGAATAAAGTGACCGTTTCCCGTTTTACCCCCACCCCCCCACCGCACCCCTTCCCTATGCACCACATTTCAATCATTACTCTGATTTTTGGGGACAATGACGAGCACGCTGCATTCTCAGCAGTCGCCTCCGTCAACGTAGCACAATCTTTATGTAAATGTATTCAGATGCATTCCCAGCCCCATAGACCATCATCTCTGCTGGGTGGTGGTGGAGGCTGTTCAGTCACATTTTCTCCCGTAGCAGGCTAGCAGGCTGAAAAACGTGCAACACGGCTGGTGGAGCACACGGCGAGGTGGACCCCTGCCAACGCGCCTCAGAAACCCCTATTAAACCCTATGTTTATATTGGGGCTGTGATTTACAAATGTGCGTTTTCTCGCCTTCAGGCATGTGCACCCCCTATGTCGGTCTGCTTTTTCATCAGGCGCGCAGCAGACAGCAATAGAATTTGCGAGGACGGGGTCCTTGCTGCATGTGCACGGCGAGATGGGAAGGGGAGGGGAGCGAGAGAGCGAGAAGAGGTGTGTGTGTGTGCATTTTCATCTTAGTGGGTGCTCCCTCTGTGGAGCCCAGTGATCTGCTCATATTGAGATATTTCCTGAGCGCGTTGACACAATTATGCGCTCACACACACACACACACACACACACACACACACACACACACACACACACACACACACACTGTTCATTTGTGATCAGCTGCTCAGCTCTGGTTCATCTCTAATGTTCTGAACTTGACTCTCAGCAAGTTCATTGTTATTCATTTCATTGTCATCCTGAGCGCCCTGCGAGACTGACTTAGTCTGCAGCCCAGCTTTCCCAGGCAGGACTGTGTTTGTCACACACACACAAAGGCCCACACAAACCTATTGTTTCAGCAGCAGGATGTCTGTAGTCCTCTGGGTAAGCGTGTGTGCTGACTGTATCAGAGGACACGGTGAGACGGCGCAGTTTGTCAATGACCCGGTTCTGCTGCATGCAACTGCTGCAAAGTTCAGTTCTCAGGTGATTAGATGCAGGGGAAGCAGGTGCACAGAGTCCTCTGCGTGGGATTATGTTGTCTTTGTTTCCGCGAGGCGTTGAGGGAGGATTTGAAATATTAAAATCCGATTTTAAGTTTGACTGCCAAAAAATTTCAGATAAAACCAAATAAAACCACTTTTTATTAGGGCTGTCAGTGTTAACCCCTTAATCACGATGCAATTAAGGTCTGCACATAATGTGCTTTTTTGTTGTTTTTTTTTTCATTGTGTTTATGGCCAGCTGACATTTCCGTCTTTATTAGGCTGTACCGTGCTGAGTTTTATTGATAGTGAGTAATAATACTGGTATCACATGAAACTAGAGGAATCCAATCATGTCATGTTAGCTTCTCAGTAAGAGGGTGCAATAATGCTCCAAAGTTAGGCTAAATTTTGGCGATGAAAATCATTGTCATTGCACAGGGGTCCCTTGACCTCTGACCTCGAGATATTTGCATGAAAATAGGTTCTGTGGGTATGCATGAGTCTCTCCTTTACAGACATGCCCACGTTATGCTAGACCCATGCAGGTTTTTGCTGTCATCTGATTCCTTATCAAGACAGTCTGGTAAGAATTTCTTCACCTTGTCATTATGGACTTCAAGATTGTTTTGAAATGTAAAATAATAGAATTGAAAATGTGATTAATCCAAATTAACTAAACAAAATGAATCATTTGACAGCCCTATTTTTTGTGGTTGCCGTCATAACTTTAAAGTTTCTTATATTCGTCAAGAATTACTCTTCAGCCTTCTCTTTCCCTCTTATGCTGTTGCCCTCAATGTCTCCTTTCTTTTTTCTTTTTTTTTTACTTTCTCCGTCTGGCGCATGAAAACCAGGGGCTGCAGTTTGCTTAGCTGAGTCCATAAAGAGGCGTTTTAAAAAGCTGTGTTAACAGACCAACAAAGCTTTAAATGTGCCCCCCTCTGTGAGGGGGTGGTTCCCATAGGGATGTAGCGTGGCGCTCCATTGGTAGGCCTCTATCCGGCCTCTCATTCAGCCCAACGCTCAGTCACGGCCACTTATGGTAGGAGGGAAAATCACACAATTCAGCTCAGGCCTGATCCAATGACATGTTTTTTTAATGAGGTGGCTCTATGTCTTTGTTTGGGCACCAAATTCAAGTCCAGACCTGAGCAAGTCCTGCTGAATAAGATGCAAGGCCATGGCCGGGCACAACTTACAAAAAAAACACACAAAGAGCTTGGCTTCTGTAGAGCCTGTGAATAGCACTCTGCTTTCCGCTGTTCCTCTCGAGAACGTCAGCGGTACTGAGCACGCAGACTCTGAGAATTTATTTAAAAGCTTAATTTATTACTGCTAACAACGGTTTTTGCAGTGTTTTGTTAGTGTCGTCTGTGTAAACCTTGTTTGAAAAAATGTGGGGTGAAAGGTGTAAATGCGTGGACGGACAAGCTGAAAATTCGTGTTTGTTTTTAACAGAATAAAGTGACGGTCGAAAGAAGCGCCTGTTAGCCATTTCTAGCCCCTCCAGTTATTTTTTCCAGGGTCACACACAGAGCGATTTCTTTCTCTTTCATTTTCGCCGGCCTGTGTCTTTTTCAGAAAAACGCCACACCATATATCACACATATATGTGCACGTGTCATACAGTGTGTGTACATCTGCGAGCGTGCCAGGCGCTCATTGGCTTGTATGTTCAGGGGTGAGGACTGTCATTAAACTGTCCGCCTGCATCACCAGACTCAACCATCACCCTGCCTGGCTGTCCATTCTGCTTCTCGCTGGGCCATAGAACAACACGCACGCACACACACACACACACACACACACACACAAACAAACACACACACACACACACACACACACACACACACACACACACTGATTCACTTGGCCATCAGCCAGGATTCACATACACAAAGCATACAGTATGTCTCCTCACTCGACACACCACTGATACAAGATTTGGAGGGTTGATATTAATACTGATATTTGGATATTAAAGCTGCAGAGAGCTAATTCCTTGTGCCATTATTTAAAAAAAAAACATTTTATGCCAATAAAATAAAAAAACTGTGTTCCTACATAGAATATAGACCCTTACAATGCAGCAGCGTTTCCGTGTCACTTCTTTTGATGAGAATAATAGCTGATCACTTGAAAAATGATGATGATTTATTTTTCAAATTACTCCATTTGAATGATTTTTAGATGCAGTATTTTACAAGAAAAAAAAACTTTGGAAAAAGCTTGACGAAAATAAATATGCCGAAAAACTTCAGTCACTAAACTCAACTGCTGCTATTCAGGGCAGACGCCTGTATGGGAGGGCCTTTTAATTCCTTTCACACTAAATTCTCGCTCAGCGAAGATGGGAAACACTACTGAATTGTTTATTTAAACCAGTATGGGTGTAAAAATTCAAATAACATGTCATTAACTAATTATGTATTTTTCAAAACCGTAAGCTTTAGAAATAATGAACGTAGCTACTGTGCCGTCACACATTGATTTGTGGACTGCTGTTTTAAGGCTGGTGTTTGGCATTTAGGCCGTCGTAATTTTGTTAATTTTCGAGGTGACCATGTTTGGACGAGAGGGTGGAGCTGTGAAGGAGTGAGAGGGATTGACTCTGTTCTGGTGTCAGCCTCAAGTGGCCGTTTGATGAACTACAGTTTCTGCGTTGGCTTTATTTCTCAGCTTCGGAGGTTGCTGCTTGGTCAAAACGTGGAGGCGCATCCTGCTAGTAAATGGGACTCTGCGTTTGACTGGGACTCGGCTTTTAATTGATTAAACATTTAAAGCAAGTAACAAAAGTGCGACTTGCAAATACTATTAATATATGAGCTGGAGAGCTGTTAGTTTGTTTCCAGCTTGCAGACCATATATCATCATCATCATCACGTTAAACGGCACCACGGTAACTGTCTGACTCAGTGAGTGGTACTGGCGGTCGTGTCAGCAGCTAAGGCATGTGTTTTTGTATCTGCATGAATATTTAGTCATATTTTACAGTCATGGAGCACCTGTGCAGCTTGCAAATCTCTTTAATACATGAGCTTTTAGTTTGCTCGCAGTGAATGAATCCTCACGTTCGAAAGCCAACAGCAACAATTTAACTTTCTGCTAATGCTAACTATTAACCAGGAGATTCAAACCCCCCCCCCAAAAAAACATCCTTGGCAAGAAACATCCTGCAAACTACAAAAAAATAGTAAATGCTTTCAAGAAATCTACATTAAAAATTGGCTGCAAGGAGACTATTAGATTTTTATCAAAGATCAGGGAAAAACACCCAAAAAAAGATAAACATAGTCTTGTAATTATATATTTGGGAAGATGGTACCAAAAATAATATTTTTTATTTTTTTATTCATTCATTTATTCTTAGCTTATTTTCAGGTACTTTTCAGGTTCTTGTAACGTTTTAGTCATTTCTTGCTAATTTTAGGCCATTTCTTGCTCATTGCCTTCTCCCTGTAATTTTAGAAGAAATCAAACCAATTTGCTCATGTTTCAAAGAGTTAACTTCATTTCTGTCAATAGCCACTTAATTTGATTTTATTTAAACTGTACTTCATTTAACAATTTTGTATGTTAATAGCAGTATAAAGAAAATTTCAAAATATAGAGATATACTGTATATCGTGATATAGCCTAAAAAATATGGCTATGTTATTTTAAAGCCGTATCGCTCAGCCCTGGGTGGAAAAGATGTTTCATAAGGCATGATGACCACTTTCAATTGCAATCTTTGTTCATTTTACTTACTAAATAGCAGCAACAATAAACTAAATTAAGTCATTTCCTCACAGTGAAATAATAAAAATACTAAATAAATAAGATTAATAGAAAAGATTGATGTTCAATTTCACCAAAGGCCAATATTGTGTTAACGCCACAACACACTGTCCCAATGAATCCGCCTGCCTGGATGCTGAAGTACTCTTCTAGCCTCTCATCCAAGCAGCCCATCAGCCAGGCTACTTGTCTCTGATTTAGTCCGACTCTGTTCTTCGCTCACGTTCAAGGCTGTGGTAATGGGGGAATTAGTATGCAGAGAAGCAGACGGACGGCCCCGTGGATCTAATAGGTAGCCAGACTGGGGAAGAAGGCTGGAGTGGGGGGAAAGAGCATCTCTAGCAGAGAGGGAGTTAAGCATGGCCTCTCCCTCACTTCTCCTCCTCCTATCCTCCCCTCTCCCCTTTATCGCCTCGTTCCCCATGCCCTGTCCCGGACCTTAATGGGACGTCAGACGGACAGCCTCGCCTGAATTGAGCAGGGAGAGCAGCCTCCACCCCCCTTGTTGTCTACCCAAAAAAAAAAAACTCCCCCATCCCCCCTGCCTTCCCCCTTCTTGCGCTCACACAGCTAGAGCACCCATAGCTGCTCCCCTCGGTTCTCAGGGGCTATTGAGGGGGTCCCAGACACCCTCCGCTCCTCAGCCCCTCAGCCTAACTCTGCATAAATTAGGCACGTCTCCCTGGTGTCTCGTCAGCCGGTCGGGGCACCCCTGGCCCCGGGTCTGCCGTCTCCCAATCTGCTGCTCCTTCTCCCCTCATGCTGTCACCTTCTGTCTCCACCTCCCCCATCTACTGTATCCCATCAATCCTCCGCTTATTCTTCCCACAGAGCTCCTTTCCTTACGTTAAACTGCTCAAACTGATCATATTAGACTTTAACTGACCCTTCTTTCTCTCTTCTTTACACACTCTCATACACTACCACACTCACACTTCACATTTTATTTTCTAATTGTTTTTGTTTGATTTACGTTACTTAACCTTGAAAAAGGAAAAGAAATATAATTATAAATCTTAATTTATGTTTACTTTATGTCTAAGTGTTAAGTTTTCTTGAGATTTAGCTGCATTTACTTATTTTGTGAAGTTGTTGCAACTTAAAAATAACAAGTGAAATAACCTTGTTCTTTCAAAATGTTAGCAACTCCAGTAAATCAAGTTAGTCTCACTTAACCTTATCACGAAAAAGAGGATTTTGCCAGTGATGAAGTTAGGATCTGTGAGTTCCATTTTTTTAATATGTTTACGAAAATACAAATATGATTATGCAGCCAGCAGAATACAAATATGTAGCACAGGTTTACTAGAGTTTCTAAAACTGGGAAAGACTGATTTAATAAAACTTGTCATTTTCAAGTTGCAACAACTTCATGCAAGTAAATACAACTCAATTTTAAGTAATCTTTTCATGTAGACATTAAGTAACATAAATTCAGATTAATATTTTTATTTACTTACATTTTTTAAGGCAATCACTTTCCAAGATTACTTTAAGTAAGTTTTTTTTATTGACTTTGTTGGCTTGTTTGTTTACTTCTCTTGATTACACAGCATTTGTATTTATTATCTATATTGTGGTGAGATTCCTCATAAAAGTGTTTTTTAAATCTCACACATGCAACCTTGTATTCATTTGTTGTTTTTCTGGTGTTCTGTTTTGTGCAATTTAATCTTAATATCTTCTTTCTGTAATTTCGTACTTTCCTGTGTCTTATTCCTCCACTTCCCCTCCGTCTTTTCTTACCCCTAAATCCCTTGACACACTCACGCCCGCCTTACCTGCTTTATATTCTCCACATTCTCTGTATCTATCTCTACTTTTGTTATCCTTCCAGCACTTTGTTACCCCGACCAACCAAGCACTCTCCTCTCCTCACCTCACCTCTCCTCTCCTCTCCTCTCCTCTCCTCTCCTCTCCTCTCCTCTCCTCTCCTTTTCAGCCAGGATATTGTTTACATCTGTCTTGCTAATCACTGGCAGAGCCTCTCTAGACCTCACAGATGTTGCAATAATACAGGGGATTAGCAGGCTTAACACTGGGGCTTATTTGGGGAGTTTTCCCGATGGCCTGGCAGCGGAGCCCGTCAGCTCCTCTGAATTTGACCTTTTTTCTGTTTCACTCTGCGCCGAGATCCTGCAGTCCCGCTTCTCTTTGATTTGTGATTTTCTACAAGCGTCTGGCATGCTGATGCTGTTTTATCCAGATCGGTGCTCTGGGCTCCCACTTCCTGCAGCTACATCAGCGCTTGGGTTAAACGCAATTACGGAGCTAAACTGCTTGACATATGACATGGAGATTGAGCAACAAACAGGGCTATCTGTTAGCTGCTCTTTTACCTGCTGTACATTTTAAATTCCCTTAAAAATCACCTGTGCATATTCGCACTTTTCACATTTTATCTCTTTGAAACCTGGAGCAACATCAGCTTTCTTGTGCTGCCCTCAGATGCTTTTTACAAGCATTTACCGCTTGAACACAGAGCAAATTGATTTGAATTCTTTCAAAAACGTGGGAAAAAGGCAATTAGCAACTTGGTATGAAATGTTCTGCAAATTGAAAAAAAAACAAACAACAAAAAACAATAAAGGGTGTTAAGAAAATAACTTGAAAATGATCTTTTAGTAAAAAGGGAGCCAGTCAATACAGAATTATCAAATAACAAGGAAAATAATAAAGAAAATTATATATATGAATAATGGAATTATGCATTTAAAAATAGTTGAAATATATATTTATTATTTATATTTTAATTTAATTTTTATGATCATTTCTTGCAAGTTGCTTATAACCTTCTTTCCATGTTTTTTTAAAGAAATCATGCCAAATTGGTCAGGTGTCGAAGTTTAATATTTTATAGCTGCCTTGCTTATTCCATTTATATATTTTTTTTGGGTCTCCTTTATCCTTGTAGCATTAGCTTTACGATGTAGCCAGCTAGCACTGTGTTAGCTGCTTCCTCTGCTCACCATAGTGATGCTTGAACCTCCCCGGCCTCCTCTGCTCTCCTCTTTAACTCAGCGCTGAAGGATAATTAGATGGCCTCCTCAGACTCAGCATCTCTGCCGCTGCTTCTTTCTGCGTCATGCAGCGAGTCCTGTTTTATGACCAAGCAGATCCAGAGTCTGAGACACTGTGTGTGTGTGTGTGTGTGTGTGTGTGTGTGTGTGTGTGTGTGTGTGTGTGTGTGTGTGTGTGTGTGTGTGTGTGTGTGTGTGTGTGTGTGTGTGTGTGTGTGTGTGTGTGTGTGTGTGTGTGTGTGTGTGTGTGTTTGGGGTCAATGTATTTCTGTCTGGATCCTAATCCCAAAGGTGATATTAGTCTGGTAGGGGGCAGCCCATCCCCCCTCTGTATATGTGTGTGTGTGTGCGTGTTTATGTGTGCTGCAGGCGTCGGGGTCAGCCAGGAAGCCCAGACAGGCTCCACGTAGACCTTTGACCCATGACTGTCTGCAAGCTCAGGGGTCATGCACACCATTGATACAGACAGCTGATAGACGCACAAACAAACGTGCATGCACACACGTACATGCAGAGAGGCACACTCCCCTCCCCCTGTGGTAAACATTAACAGTTTGGTTTGTCTGGAGAGATGATGACACAAACAGCGTCATCTCGGCTGGCTGTATGTAGAAAGCGCATGTGCACGTGATTAAAGCACAGATCCTCCTTTTGGATGTGTGGCTACTCCCTGCACAACGTTTGATTTAATAAATGAACACGCAAAATTAGCAGAATATCGCAGGACTAATCGCACAATGCACGGAGTCTTCTTTTCACTAATCACTCGTTTTTTATTTGCTTATGTCTTCACAGATGGAGCCAGTCAGGAGCGCCACCACGGAGATAAAAAGCTGCCATTTGACTGTCAGACCTCGCTCCTAACAAAGCACACACGCTGTCTGTGCCCAGTTTCTCCGTGCATGTTTAGCCTCAGCCACATATGGAAAATGCCACCTCTCCGCCTGCAAGAACAGTCAGTTAGACACACAACATTAGAGCCTGATTATCAGTTGTCTCGTCTGCAGTCTTTGTGGATGTGGACAGGTAAGTTTGAGCTGCTTCTAAAAGGTAAGTTTAAAAGGTTGAATCAATTTAAGAGCTGTCTGAAGTGTAAAATGGAGCTGCCGAGCAATATTCTTCAAAATTAGTTTCATTAGATATGAATTACTATATTTGAGACCAATTTTAGGTCGGAGATTGGATGAGACCCCAAGGGGTCCTTCTTTTCACTCAGTAATTTACATTCAAGTATTTGACTGGAAAATCGCTTGACAAGAGTTTGTCGCTGTTGAATTACTTTCCTCTTGTCTGTGGGACATTATGTACACATACATATTTATACAATCTTTTTCATATCATAATGAACAAATTTATCAGAAAATGATTGCAGAATCCCCAAAGTGTTGCCCTGATATGATATATATTTTCAATAAAGCTGAACGATTTGCAAAATGAAAATTTGTCTTACTTGTTTTTTCCATCTTCTACTTGATTCTTGTTTTATATACTGTGTCAGTAATGTTTGTTTTGAGCTGAGATTATATAGCTGCTGAACCTTAAAGTGAAAGTGATATTTATTATTTTTTCAATTTTTCGTCAACAAATTCTATGAAAAGGCCAAAACTAACAATGAAGTGGCTGTGAAAAACAAGAATTCCTGTGCATCCAAAGCACGATATTTCTCATCCCTTTGTGCTAATGACTTCAATTATTCTCAAAAAATATTAAAAACTCAAAAGTGAGACACGTAATTGCATTTGCTGCCATTTTCTTCATTACAATGAACAAGGGAACTATAGTTTAATCCCTCATACTGTCCTTGGATACACTTAAATTAATCCAAATATCAGGTTCCCACGGTCATAGAAAACCTGGAAAGGTAATGAAATACCACAGCCATTTTTCCAGGTCTGGGAAATTCCTAGAGTTAGCAAAAATCATTTTGAAAAGTCATGGAATTTTGTTGCATATAATGAAATGGTTGCTGTATGTTTTGTGTACCATCACATACATTTCCTAATCTTCTCTCCGCGTGTCGTCTCAGCCTTCATATATGCCAACTTGCTGCAGTTATGTTTGAACAGAGTTTGAATCTGTCATTTTAAAAACAATAGGCAGGTTTCGCAATTTTTTTTTAATTAAGGGTTATTGAAAAGTCATGGAAAAGTTTTGAAATTTTGTCCATTAAAAATGTGTGGGAACCCTAAAGTATGTTTTAATTTGCAGCAGAAAGTAGTCCCTAACAAATACAGTTCTCATTTCTGTTTAAATGACATTTGCTAAAAACTACAGTGCCTAGCTGTTTAAGCCAATTTTTGCCTTTTATTAAAAAAAAAAAAAAAGTGACCTGTCTTCAATAGGAGTGGTGTGAGAGCCAAAGACAGGGGGAGGGTAAGGAAGTGGCAAATTAACATAATTTTTCTTGTGCGGCGTTCAGACACTTTTTATTTAAACCTTTAAAACTTTAGCAAGTTGGTTTGGTTTCTTTTGAAAACATGGAAAAAGGGCAATGAGTAACTTGGAAAGAAATGTTCTGCAAATTATAAGAAAATAAAAGGTGACAAGAAAAATTACCTGAAAAAAGAGACAAAATGTAATAAATAAATAAAAAGGGGAAAATGTACATTTCTATTTATTATAATTACACATTTAAATGTATTTATATTCAAGCACTTTTTTTCAGGTCATTTCCTTGTTTGTTTTTGGCTTTCTTTTTCTTTTTTTTGAGGAAATTTCTGAGTAACTTTTATTAATTTCTTGCTAATTTTTAAGGCTTTTTTTTTTTTTAAATCGCTCACTCCTTATTTTCCTTTTTTTTGATCACAGGCCTGTTTGCTCAGGTTTCAGGGTTAAAAGATTATATAACAAATTATTGGTTTTGTTGTAAATAACAAGAAAATATAGAATATTTCCAGCCTTGATACTGCACGAGTATCATCTGAAGATGCGTTTTGAGAAGCTATAGGAGCCCGTTCACTTCGATTACTCTGATTATTCCAGCAGTGGCTGAAGGGTTGGAAGGGGAACAGTTAAACCTAGTGGCCTAAATCTGTGGTGTCAATTAGGTGCTTTTGTGTGTGAGCAGCAGGGGTGTTGAAGCGAGTTGCTGAAGCTGAAGGAAACTCTGAACAATGATACACATTCATAACCACACACACACACACACACACACACACACACACACTGGTCCTATGTTTTATGGGGATCACACCTCCTTTTGTTTTCCCCCAACAGCCAGTAGAGGCGATGCCCCAGTGCCCCCAGTGTGCTCCACTGCTCTGGCTGAAATGGGCTCCCTGCTCCCCTCTGCCCCCCCGCTCTCGCCCCAACAACACTGTCCCCTCGCTCGCTCCGGGTTCCCAAACCCTCGGCCTCCCCCTGACTGGTCCTGACCTGAAATTAGGGCCAGGCGAGCCTCCATGGCCAGGCCAGCATAAAAGCCCGGTGTGTGCGTGTTTGCGTGTGTGCACCACGGCCCTGAAAGAAAGTAGGAGATTATCCCATTCTGTGTGTCCAGTCAGCAGAGCAGTATTGACCACGGTGGGCCACCCAGGGAGCGTCCAGCCAGCCGTGAGATGGCCTGATATACATGCTTACTGGCCATGCTAGATTCCCCCACTCTCACCGGGGAGAAGGCCAAACCCTACAGGGTGGACGCTTTCTAAAGACACTGCAGTCGGAGTGACCCACCCTCCACACACACACACACACACACACACACACACACACACACACACACACACACACACAGAGCGTAGTCTGTGTACAGTGAAAGACATTGCCATCAGGTCGTTTTCTGTGTCCTGTGAGGCGAGGCGGAGGTCATTGGAAAGGTGGAAAACCTCTTTAATGGTGGGAATGATACCATAACACCTATAGATAGAGTTACGGATCATGTCACATACAGTCTGTATACAGTGTACGAGTGTGACAGCGAGGCCTGCTCGCTCCTGATGGTAAATGTGAACACCAGCGTGAAACATTTTAGCTTGTGTTGAAAGATAGAATTACTTGTTTCTTTCTTTTTTCTTTTTTTTTTTTTTTTTACCACTTCAAGGTTTTTTTAAATGTTTATTATGTCTGTATGGTCACTACAAAATATACTGTAGTCCATTATTTTTTCCTGTTTTTGCTATTCCACACATACTTACCTGTGCCTCTTAGGAAACGGGAGAAAAAGTAAATAAAACACATTAATATTTAAGATTTTGTCAATTTAACTTCAAGCTCACAAACATACAGGTGAATTATGATGATCATAGGTTTAGATTTGGGGTAGGATGAGGGCCACAAATTACCTTCATTATTTAAAATGTGCATTTGTTCTCCCAATTAAAACATGGAAGTAACACAGGACTTTTATTTTCACAAAATAAAAGACATTTACACCATAAACTAATGCAGAAAAGGCACATTTTCTGCATTAAAAAAAATCTTTCCCTCGCACGTACAGATAAATGACTATGATAATAGATGTAGATTTCAGGTTGGTATTCTCAATATTTAGAACATATGCATTGTCCCCAAAACACTGCATAGCCAAAGACTTTTATTTTCACAAAATTAAAGAGATTTTCACCTTAAATTGATGCATAAAGGGACAAATTGTTGCATAAAAAATTATTTCTCCCACAGAAGTACAGATAAATGATTATTAGTTTGAGCACAAGTCCCCCTCGATATTTAGAACATTTGTCACCCAAAACATAAATGTAGCGGAGGACTTTTATTTTGACAGAATTTACACCATAAATTAATACAGAGAAGGCACAAATTGTTGCATAAAAAATCAGCAGAATGCAGGAAATTGTGTCTGATTGTGTTCGTTTCATGCGTACTCCCGAATGCAGATGCAAACCTGCGCCTTTTATTATGAACACAGCCCCTCTGAGTTTATTAAACCTCTCTTTAACCTGTCCACCACACTGCTTCCTAACAGCTCCCTGAGTTGTAAAAGCAGCTCATTGTCGGCCTTAACTAACACTCAGGGGTCAGCTAATTGTCTTTTAATTGCTCTGCTGTTTGTTTGTGGATGAAAAGTCTCTAACATCCTCATCCGTTAACAACACAAAGGCCTTTAACAGCAGGACAGAGCTGCACAAAGATCACCAAAACAAATAAGACGATTTGTAGGGAGGAGTGTGAATCCCTTTTTTAAATGCATGTAAACTACAATTAAAGAGTTATTGTGTCACAGGAGAGCAGTAAAGATAATGTAATTTCATTTATTCTTTAATCGTTTTGATCAGCCATGATAAGCTAAATGAGTCGGAATAAAAAAGGCTGGAATAAATGAACAGCATCATTAAAAATTAACACATTTTACACGAGCAAATCGTTTGTATTATGTTATTTCTGTGGAAGAATAAAACATTTCCAAATAGTTTAGTGTATTTAATGTCGGCCTGTTTTTTCCTTTTTTTTTGCATCCATTGGTTAAATCACATCACAGGAGGCGGGGGAGATTTAATTAATTAGAAAAAGAAGAAGAAGCAAATCGGCCGTGCACAATGAATCTTTTTTTTTTTCTTTTTTTTTTTTTTTACCATAATAAACAAATGCAGTTGTTGGCCCTGATGAATAAAAGCTGTTGTATTCAAGTTGCTCTTTAGTCACAAAAACAAGTACTACATTGTTTGAATTATGCAATCATATTTCTAATTGTGAAGATACTTTACAGCACTTCAAAATACAGAATATTTCAACAGTGCAAATTAGATTGATTAAATGGTAACTGTCCTTCATAACACAGACAGAGTGTGGGGTGTATTTCTGGCCCTCAGGATTCATATGAGTGCCATAATGAGCTCGTGTACAAACACTGCACATATATACTACGATATCCAATTGTTATTAATATTAAACCCATCATGGTGTAAAGCACCCATCTACATAACACAGCCCAGTGTTAATTGTGTCTATTTATTTTACATTTATATAAGCGTGCCTCACAACAAGCTTTAAATGGCTGATTACATTCAGGCGATAGTAACGAGCAAAACGACTGCAGCCAGAGTCCTTTAAAAAAACATGGCACAATGTGCCTCCAGTGTATGATAACAGGTGTATTATGTAAATAGAAGATGAAAAAAAATCTGTTTTATATTACTAAGAGGCGCATTTGATCTTTTTTTATTTTTATTTTTTATTTTAATGCTTTAGTATCCGAGGAATTTGAGTTCATAGAGTTCAGCTGTGACCCACTGGTGTGCCATCCCAGCATGCACACATACAAAATTAAATTCTTATGTAAGCGTTCTAATTTCAGGCCCAGATGAGCGTTCTCACATTCACGTGTAATGAAAGGCTGACTCCAGAATCGTGTTGATGTGGCGTGAGAGCGCAGAGATGCAAAAATTCAAGGAAAAAAAATGACTGTGGATGAAACCTGAAGGTTACCGATTGTGTGTAGTTTTGATGTTGTTTTTAAGTTTGGATTTTGGTGAATTTAAAATGTAAAAATAATCTTTTTTGTGCGCAATAGTTCTGTGTATCTCTGTGTGTGTGTGTGTGTGTGTGTGCAGGGCTTGTCTCTCTGGCTCCCCTGAACTTGGTAACCCCCCCAGACACCTCATAAAATCCGTAGGCTCGGCCCACGGGGCACACAGAGGAGCAAGTTGAGGCTATAGCCAAAAGGGGGTTATGGTGGAGTCAGAACGTGGATGGATGGGGTCGACGGAATGAGACGGAGGAGGGAGGGGTAGGGGGGAGCAGGCCGCTTTAAAAAAAAGTCCGAGAACTTGGAGTTTGTCATGCTAACTGCAGCGATGCCATTGAATGTGGACACAGGGAGCAGAAGGTTCACAGGACCCCGGCCATTCTCATGCAAAGTCTGTCAGAGGCTTCTCCTTCGTACGTCCACCCACCGGCCCACCATCCCACCCCCAGCTTTTTACTCCTGCAGGAAAAATACATACATGTTTATAAATGGGCACACACTCACTGAGGCTCGGTATCCCTTTTCTTTATATGTGCTCAGTCTGCAAATGTGTGAAGTAATGAAACGATTTGCAAATTATAAATGACAGTCGCTCATAAAATAGGATTGCTGACACGTGCAAGAGGTTACATTTTAGACGAAACATGTTATATTTTAAATGGGAAGTAACATAATTAGTTGTTGGCCTTGGAATTGGACTAGAGCAGTGAAACTCACAGCCAAATATAGCCCCTGCGGTGCTGGGTGCCCCCCCGAAACCATTTTCTAAATCACAATCAAATTTAATTGATTCACACTGGGCATTGTGTTTGTGCTTTTAGTATACACAATGTAGCAAAGTGCATAAAACAGCATCAAAACAGAGCTTGTTTATAAAAAGGTCTCGACAAAGGTCCTTGCCAAGCCCCCATAATGTCTTAAAATACATCCTAGAAATGTCCTCAAATCCTAAAAATGTTATAAGATTCAAAAAATGTCCTAAAATCCATGAAATGTACTAATATCTGAGAAATGTCCTCAATCGTAGAAACTTTCTAAAATTCTGGAAATGTCCTAAAATCCACGATACATCCTAAGATCCTAGAAAATATTGTAAAATCCTAGAAATTTCCAAAAGTCATGTTAACTTCCTAGAATCCTAGAAATGTACTAAAATCCCAGAAACGTCATAAGAACCTAGAAACATGTAATAGGCTGCTGCGACTGGCCCCTGGCTTCCAGTCATTTTGCAAAAGTGGCCCCCAAGCAAAACAGGTTGGGTATCCCTTGACGAGAGCGTTTTGAATCAGGAGCACGCAAACAACAGACAGACTGCAAAAATGAAGGAGAAGAAGTCAGACGATCTTCTTACTACGCCATCATAATTAGTTATGAGAGAGGAATGCACCACGGCTCGCATTAACACCCACTTTAACTTCCTGTGACCTTGACTCTACCTTGACAGACACTGGCATAAAATTGACCTCATTTCCAGACTGATTGTGAAGAATAATTTACCGCATGTTCCAACAAACACAAATTCTATTTAAATTTTCTATTTTGGCATCCCTATTAAATCCCGGCCTGATTCTTATTCCTGCTCGCTGCTAGCCTGCACCGCTCACCTCTCATCTGTTTCACCTGATCCACAGATCGGCGAGGGGTTGGGGTACATTTCATTTAGTGTTGAATCTGTTCAAATGCCAAATGGTGAAAATGTCAGCTGCAGCACAAGCGCACACACCTATACATTTACTCTCTTTAAATGCAAACACTCCATGCAAATGAATGTGTTGCCCCCTCCGGGCTGGAAACAGTGAGGACAAGCACGTACTCTGCGTGTGTGTGTGTGGATTTATGTGCTCAGATTTATGCATGCTATAGTTTCACAACCCGGGATTGAAGGAGTCTCCATTTGTATGTGTGTATATGTGTGAAAGTGTGCGTTTGTGCCCCCTCATCTGCACTTGGAGCAGCCGTTTGGAGCCTGTATTTGATTGAGTGAAGGCCAACGCAGCCTGAACACTCCCTCTAATGGAAGAGCGGAGCCCAGCAGCTCAGTAATGCACTGACCCCAGAGCTTTTACAACGCTGCCAGCCGATAAGTGGCAATATGCTGGATCTTATAAAATTAACAAGACTGAGCTATGGCGGAGAGGGAGCTCCGAGGTGGGAGAGGATGACGTTCCTATAGCACTTGTAAATATCAGCATGCATGCATAGAGGGGAATTATAGCTGTTCTTGACTGAGTTTTATAGTCACGTTGGCGTGATTTGCTATTTTTTCTCTCGTTTCTTGGCTTTTCTAAGGCGAGTTTACGGGGGAACGTTTACAGGGACGTTTATGTTTGATAAAATGCCTCTCAAGGCTTTTTAATGCTGCTGAATTTATGAAAGGGGCCAGGTGTTCCAGAAGCTAAGGTGGCCTTTAAGAGTGAAGGATTCGAGCCAGCGTGGCTTTTGCAGGGCGCCGTAGGGGTGTGAACATGTGTGCGTATGTTTGCTTTCATTCTCAGCCTCCTGTGGTGTGACATCCACAGTGTAAGCTCAAAGTCAAACCTGCTTATGCATGTGTTGTGTCTCATCTAAACAGAACATTTTTAAGAGAATGCAAAGTGATTTTACAGCCGCAGCAACTGTCTCGCCGCATCCGTTTTAGTTGTGAGAACGGCTTTATTCCTGTGTGTCTCCCCAGCGTAACCTCCTCACCTTTCTCACACAGGATCAGCCCGGGTTGGTGTGTGTGGCTGCATTTGTGTGCATTTTTGCCCGTATACTGTGCATTTGTGTGTGTGAACGGCTATTGTCTGCCAGCGCTCCAGCAGGGGCTTCAAAGTGAATTATTCATGCGAGATTTGAATACATGCAAATGGTTCACTCCCCTCTCCTGGCACAGATCCAGGTTACCTATGGCAACGGCGCCTTCAAGAAGCATCCTTCCACTGCCACCCCCCTCCTCCTCCTCCTCCTCCTCCTCCTCCTCCTCCTCCTCCTGCTTCTCTCAGGCACCCGCCCTCCGACCATGTTATCCACCCTGTGGTATTGTTTCAATTGTTGCAATACCAGGCTGGGTGGCTGCACACTGTGGGGTGGCAGGATATCCCATAATTCACAGTCAAGGTCATATAGGCAGGAAAGGATGTGAGACGGAGAGATGAGAGGATGGACAGATGGAAAAGGAGGGCAGGAGTCCTCCGTCCAGCTGCTCGGACATGAAGTTCAGGAGACGACACTCAGCAGCTGGCGGAGAAAGGGAAGCGGTTTCAGGTGGTGGATGATGCTGCCGCCGATGCGACGGAGCGGGCACACACATTCACAACCTATTCAGATTTAGTCACAGCTCATGCGCACTAACCAGTGCAGCAAAACAGGAGGAGCGGGGAAAAATGATTACCTTTGAATGCAGCATGCCATTACTCAAATATCTTATTTATTTTTTACATGATTGAAACTGTAATAAGGATGTCGCCAAATCAATTACAAAATAGTTCAAACGTTTGAAATTGTACAGTGTAGGGTAAAATAAATTTAAATATTTTTGATGTTTGGATGTGGGTTGATGTGTGAGGCCACCTCAGTGTTGTTAAATCTGCTTAGATTGGAAATGTAAAACATGTACATACTGAATGTAAAATATGTGATTAAAATTTTTAATAAATGTTTTGCCTAGGGTTTTTTCCATGTTCATTTACAGTTGCTACATATTTCTGGGTATTTTTGTTGCCAGTCTGACTGTGTTTTTTTTTTAATATATATTATTATCACAATGTTTTTCATAGAGTCAATGTAGATGATACAAATAAAATATTAAATATTGGGAATGAGTTCCACTTTCTTAAAGATTTCAATCATTATAATGTCATGTAAATTTTACTGTTACCTTCATATTTGCAGCAAAAAATTGTGTATAAAACATAAATGTAAAATACACAATACATAAATGATTATGTATATTATTATGCAATGTTAAGGTGTGTAATTTGTCTTATCTGTGTTTAGTAGTATAAATTCTTTTTTTTTTTTTTTACAAAATTTTGCTTTTGTATATTGACACATAAATCCACAAATCAAGAGAAAATTTGCACATAATGTTTGAATTAATTACGATAGATAAGAGAAAAATAACCATACTTCTCTCAGAGAGCAGAGGGCAGGTCAAGTTCAGGCCACGAGGTGATCAGAGCCTAACTAACCTCCATGATGGTCCAGGATGCACCGAGAGGAAGAGGAGCCACTCAATGCTGCCATCTACTGACACAGAAGAGATGGAGGAGGTCTCACACACGTGGATCAGCTGGAAATAATCAAACTAACACAGTATATATGTTGTTGTTTTACATTTTTTGTGAGGTATTGGATAATGTCATTTAATCATGATCAGGAAATACGCCCATTTTTCAAAGGTCATATTATTCCTACAATCCAGAAAATACATGTAATCATGAACAAGTCTCTCCAAAACCCAAATGCTAGGGTGCTAAAACTCAAATTTATCATGTCATAAGATAGTGATACTTGACTTGGACAAATTTGGCCTCCTTCAGGGTGGACTCCCGATCATTTTCTAATCCACAATAGAAATTAAGTGATTCACACTGGGAATTGTTTTGTACTTAAGTATACAAAAGGTGCCAAAGTGCATAAAACAGCATCAAAATAGAGCTTGTTGATCAAAAAAGTATGAGTGGGGGACCCCTGCACCCCTCAACAGAGGTCCTAGATAAGCCCCTAATGTCCTAAAATCCTAGACATTTTCTAAAATCCTTGAAATACATAATATAATATTATATTATTATATATATTATAATAAAATGTCCTAAAATCCAAGAACTGTTCTAAAATCTGAGAAACCGCCTAAACCCGACAAATGCCCTGAAATCATAGAAATGCCCTAAAATGCCATAAATGTCATAAAACCTATAAACATCCTAAAATCCTAGAAACATCCTGAAATCATGGAACTGTCTTAAAATAGGCTACTAGAAATGTCCTAAAAACCTATAAACATCCTAATGTCCCAGAAACGTCCTAACATGCTAGAAACATCTAAAATCCTAGAAACGTACCAAAATTCTAGAAACGCCCTAAAATCCCAGCAATGTCCCAAAAATCCAGCAACTATCCTAAAAACCGACAAAATCCGAGAATTGTCCAAAATTCCTAGAAACGTCCTAAAATGCTCGAAACATCCTAAAATCTGAGACATATCCTAAAATCTAAAAGTCCTAGAAATTAATAAAATCCTAGGAACAGGTATGGGGATGCTGTGACTGGTCCGTGGCTTCCTGTAATTCTTCAAAAGTGTCCCCCAGGCAATTTGAAATAGTTTGAAATAGAGAGTACCTGTTACTGGATATAAATTTAGGAAGTGCCCGATAATCAATAAGAGATGTTGAAGATGACACTGAGAGCACCCACACAGTGGCGAAGCATGGGGGAGAAAAGTTAGGACGCTACTAAGGACATTAACAATTTCAATGGAAAACCAGTACGCTATCACCATTATCAAGAGGTTTGATTTAGGGTGTGCGTTTTTTTTTTCGTTTCTTCTTTGTGGCAAACCAGTAAACATCCAGAGAGCCTCTATTTTGATCCCCCCCTGTGTTTTCATGAAATGGTTCGGTCCTGCCCCGACACCTGGAGCTAACGGTAAGCTACCTGCTAGCAGAGCGGAGTGAAGGAAGTTGATGTATTTGAAAGTGGGAACTTATCAAAGAAAAGTCTGGCTACCAAAAATGAAAGGAAACGAGAGAGAAAAGAGAGGAATTCTTCACACGGAAAGGTGGGTCACTGTGAGCGGAGGAAATGAACCTGTTCGGTTCACAGTGAAACAGGCTAACGCTAACGTTAGCTAGTTTCTTTATAGGAAATTTTGTTTACATGTTGCTCCTTCATCATTTAATCAATACACGCAAACTTTGAGAAACTTATTCATACTAAATCAGTTTTCCCTGTCTGGTATCAGGCCAGTACAGACGCATCCTCACCCTGAGCAGCCCTGTCTCCCCACCGGTGACCCAGCCCGACTCCCAACTGAAGAAGGAGGTGAGCAAACATGTCAGCTAGTATGAACTGATATTTGGTTATGATGTTATTAATCAGATTTTTAAGTAAAAGTAGTAATGCCGCAGTCTAAAATTACTACATTACAAGACAAAAAATTGGATTTAAAATGTCACTGAACTAAACGGTCAGATGTATTATCAGTAAACTGTAGCCCCATTAAAATATCAAAATTAAAAAGGTACTTGCTGTGCAGGATGGCTACTTTTAAAGTACTGTAACCATGATACAAATATTTTTTTCTATGATTATACCATGAGCTCCCTAATTTATCATAGATTATTTTAAGATTCTGTTTGCAGGTAAGAGTATTTTAATGTTGTAATTTTTCAATTTTTTTTAGTACTTTAATACTAGATTGTCTCTCTCACACACACATGCATATATATATAAATATATATATATATGGTCATGAAAAAATCATAGAATTAACAAAAATTACCAAAAGATTTGGAAAAGTCTTGAGAATTTTGTTTGTTTTGTTTGTGTAATGTAGTGTAAAATAACAGCAAATTTATTTTCTGAACCTGTTGACATAACATAAGTCACAATTAGCTTAAATCACAATTATGGGCAAGTAGGGCAAAAATAAAATATGTATCATTGAAAAGTCATGGAAAAGTTTAGAAATATTGTCCATGACAATATGTAGGAACCCTGTATGTGTGTGTGTGTGGCTGTGTGTGTGTTTTTTAGTGTGTGTCATTTGCATTTTAGTAAAATAAAAGTGGAGTTAAAAGTACATAATTGCAAAAGCAGTTATTTAAAGCTTTAAATGATCATGGTATAGGGTCGCTATAAAGACCCTTCTTTATGCGTCTTTTGCATTTTTACACAGAACCAATTGACGGCAGCATCATCCCGCTCCTTTGTTCTATTTTTAAGATAGCAGACCGGCATCGTGGAACCAAGATTCTGGCACCTTTTGCATACTAAAAGTACAAAAACAATGCCCTGTGTGAATAACTTTATTTTTGTGCTAAATTAGAAAATGTTTAGGGGGGCGATTTTACTTACATCTGCAGTGTCTGGCTTTGAGTGAGATAAGCTCATACTCACAAACAGTAATCAAACTTTTATTTGGCCATGGAAATAACATTAATTCTGAATAGGTTGTGTTGCCCTTTATCTAAAATTTCCAGTCTGTAAGGGAAATGGGTGAAAAAAAACCCACATAAACATGTCATTGATTTAGGATCTTTATTATGACCAGATTTTTATATGAACATTTTTCAAAAAGTCAATAAATGCTCCACTAAAAATGACAGATCTTTGCACAGCCAGTAAAAACCTTGTGTATCCAACTATTCCTATTAAAATTCCCAGTTTAAGACCAGTCTGTACTGTCACTGATGATGTGATTAGCTTATCAAATGGCCCCCTCCAGTGGACAAAAGGACTCACTGCTCACAGTTGTGGATGGACACTTTATTGAAGGTTCAGGTTAACATGAAACTGTAAACGTACATCTTTGGAAACACTGAATCTTTGAAATGTACATAATCATTATAGTTAAAACTTATTTACATGAAACTTATGACCGAGTTGAATGCTTTGGCATGTTTTTAATTTTTGATGCCTTACACTCAAGTCAAAGCAAGGATGGAGTTTACACAGCAATGTGGGCACAGTACAAAAATCACATCTTATTAATATGCACATATATCAAAATCTGTTAGATGTATATATTTATTTCTAATATATTTGATTAGCCTCCACTCATTAGGGTATTTAATACTATATTACATCTGGTTAGTGCTGGATGGACAGTGAAACTGTGCAGTCCTGCTGACATGATCACCCCTCTACAATCATCTGCTCTGTCAATTTCAGTTCAACCTACAGCGACACCATTGCAAAATTGAAATTTAAAACAAAAACTTACAAATCATAATCCTGCTCGATCAGGCCGTTTGAAATGATCAAAAAGAAAGCAACATGATTAAAACAAAAATAAAAATTTCCCTCCAATTTAAAAGCAATAAAGCTCATTAAAAACAAGTTCTCCCTGTTGATTAACTTGAAAAAACATTGCAGGTCTACTAAAGTGCAAGCATTATCTACACAACACAAACTGCTCCACATCACCCATCACAAACAAATCAGTCTTTATCATCTGTTAATCACTCAAGTTACCCTGATGGCAACAAGAACAAAGCTGTGATTGCATGAGAAAAATGTAAAGACACTTTTATTGCCTCCTCTCTCTCTTTCTGTCAGTGAATCCTGACGGTGCATTTATCAAAGTGTGAGATGCTGTGTTTCTTTGTGCGCAACAGATCTGTCCACTTATCCCCTCCTCTGACCTCCTGTGTGAAGGAGTGTATGGCAAGACGGCCTTGACAGTGCAGACAGTTTATTGCCACAGAGTTGACAATCTCCCTCTGTGCTTTTCGTTGTCCCTCTGTCGCTCCCAAATGACTCAGTGGGCGAAGTAGCCCATCTGTTGCAGCTTGATCAGAAGGTCTTGCATGGTGTCAAAAGTGTACAGGCTGATCCCCACACAAATGGGCCCTTTGAACCAGTTCATGCTGAGGCCTTTGTACAGTCCACGTATGACTCCCTCCTGTGTCACGATCTCACGCATGGTCCCCAGGGTCGTGCTGCATGATGAGCCCATGACGCCAGCTGTCTGCATGCGCCGGCGCACCACGTCCAGAGGGTATGAGGCAGATTGTCCCATCAGGCCAGCGAAGGCACCGAAAGCTAAGAGCTCACAGTGGTATGGCTTGGATCGTGTGGTTTTTTCTAAAGAGAGAGAAAACACAGAAAGAAATTAAACACCTGACACTTTTTTTTTATTCAGCGAGATATCTACAGTTTCACTTTACTTTACTAAATGGAGACAAGAGACCCGATAAACAAAAAAAAGAAAAGAAAAATGACCTCAAGGAGTGCTGAAAAAAAAAAAAAAAATATATATATATATATATATATATATATATATATATATATATATATATATATATATATATATATATAGATAGATATATTAAAACATGTTGAAAATTTTAATGGTTAAAAAAAATCATTTTTTTTATTGTAATATCAATGGTTGAAATAATTACAAATACAGATTTCTATGATTGATGGTGATTGATGCAGCACAAAACTGATGTCAATCCAGGTGTTAGAGGGTTAATCTTCAGGTTTCACACTTTCAGATTATGCATATCATTTCTATGTGATCTGTACCTGTGTGCAGCTTCTTGAGGGTCTCATATGTGAAGAATGTGATGCCTGCATACGGGATGACACCCATGATGGTGGGTGCGAAACCTCTGTAAAGTGTCTTCACACCCTCCTCTCGAAAGATCCGCACAAAGACGTGCATGATGTTGCTGTACCTGTCCCAAGAAAAAGCACCAGGCAAGACATTACTTTCATTTAAAACTGTGTTTTTTAAATTAATTAATTTATTTTATTGTTACAGACTCACATTCAGGGTGAGTCTGTACGGAGAGACAGAGCACTCTGTAAACAGTAGGTGGTGTTATGGGAGTGTAACAAACAGGGGGTGTGTGCTTACATTTCTCTGGCTGTGACGGCCATCCTGGCTCGCACCATGTCCAGAGGGTAGGTCAGCATAGCAGCGGTGGTGCCGGCTAGAGAACCAGCCAGGAAGCGAGGCAAAAGAGGCAGAGTTCTGAAAAAAACAATACAGGGGTGTAAACATAGACGCTGCAGGTAGTGTGGTTGCACTGGGGCCCTCCAACAATATGTAGGGAAGAAACAGGCTCTTGTGAGTAAATCCAGATGGCCACCTTAGAAATATGCGTTTGTACGAAGAAGAGCTCACAGTAATAATAACAATTGCTATATTTGCCACTGAAGATGCAAATTCATCCCCATCATGTTTTTTTTTAATAGTCAGCAGCAATCTGTGACAAAATGTTATAAAATATGTCCTTATTCTACACAAACTATGACTCAACACTAAAGAATTTTTCAGTTGAATTAATAATTTCCTTATTTTCTTTGGAAATTTTCTCATTAACATCTATGCAGTGATGATTTCTTGTTAACATGTATGTTGGTGTCACCCAATAACACAATAAGATTATATAACAGCTAGTTTAAGCACATTACTAGTAACTAGTGTGCACAAGGGCCCGTCATAATAGTGTGACGCTAAAAAGTAGTAAATGTAGTAAATATTAAAAGCAATAATAATAAAAATGCAAAAAAATCTTTATTTTTGCTGATTTAAAAACGAGTCAACAGCCATGCTGAAGTCTCTGTGAGGCTGAACTTTGGCACAGTTGTGCTTTAAGCCACATCAGCATAACACAAGGAGGAGTGGCTCTGTGAGGGTGTAATGCCCGAATTGAGACTCGATTACTTGTCCTTGGTCTATAACAGTTTTGTTCTTGTGCACCTCAGATAAATAATTATCTTAAAATCAAAGGAGTCAGATGCTACCCACTTAAGGCCTAAAATGTAAAGTCAACAGAGGATTGACAAATAACATGTCAAATGACAACGTTAAAATCTTATTTCAGTCTGGAACAACAACTGTATGTGATGTGAGAGCTCACAAAAGTGATGCCAAAACATCTTGATCGCCCCCTGGTTGCTGACTGCGGTACATCATAAACGCCAGCCTCTCCATGTTAAGAGATGGGACGTGCCAGAGTAAAAGTACTCATCAAATCAATGTAGGTTTCATATCACCCTGATGTTTGTTAACGTTTTCATTTTTAAGACAAGCTGGGTTATAACTCGTGATTTGAAGCTATAAAAAGGGGGTTTGACATTATGCTGTGTGTGCCATTCGGTGTGCTTTGGTGCCGCTCATCATTAGTTGGACGAGTGTATGAGCAGGAACGGGATATGGCGGATTTTGTTATTGTGCAGACTCTGGCTCCAAATGACATCACCAGCGCAAAATGGCGTTGGGCGCTAGCAGGATGCAAATTTGTGAATTCTTGGATAGCGAGGAATTACCCGCCCCACTCTCCCTCTGATTGGCTGGTATTCATTGCCTGCGTTGGTTGGGTTGGGTTGCTTAGGTAAGAGGAGTGGGATTGGTTCGGGTTATGGTAAGAATGTGGGGTTAAGCCTGGTATACGCTGTGTGATTTTGGGCTGTCTCAGATGAAAGGTAACCATCGTGACGGAAACGTGGCGATATCTTCGGTCGTGTCTCTAACACGGCGGTCCTATGTCGCACAGTGAGAGAGGTGCTACGGTGGCCATTACTCACTCCAAACTCTTATTGCAAAACTGGCGTGCCAACTGGCCTCTTTTCCCCCGCCACGACCGCATCCACATTCTCCTCCTTATTGTCTTTCTTCAGACTTTTTCCGACACGCATAAATGCCACGATAGTGAGGGCTCGATCTGTTTTTGTTTACATTTTGCTCTCACCATCAGCGTAGAGGGATGACGCACACAGACGACATTTTGTTCCTGCGTTTTGATGTTGATGAACGTACGTCGTAGCTTGCCCGTGTCGCACATTATAGCTGCACTAAACTTTAAGATTGTAAAAATCTCAAAGTCTGCAGGAGGCTTAAGGTAACCAGAGGCAGCGTAGGGCGGGCCATTCCTTCGCCATCCAAGGATTCGCAAATCTACTTCCAGGATATCTGAAGTCATTTTTGCGCTGTAGGAGGGTGAAGTGGGTAGTCTATGGTTTTGACCAAGGTTGTTGAGCGACCAACCGAACAACTAACTTTGTCATCCCCAGAGCAATCTGCTAGCATGGCTAAAAACAAATCTGTGATGTTTTTATCTTAAAATACATAGATAAATAAACTAAAATGAAATCAAAATGCTCTACTCACTTTCCCTGGTAGCCGTAGTAGCTCCCCAGTTTACTTTTGTACTGCTGATGTGAGTAGAACTGGATGGCTGCGTAGGGCATGACCCTTATCATGGTGGCAGAGTTCCCCCTCCACAGACTGAGCAGCCCGTCCCTCTTGTAGCTGCAGCAGATGAACCTGAAGGCTTCCTGCAGGTGTGGATGTATGTTGAGTTAAGAGCAGACACAGATGACCTTTATGCTTTACACATGTGTAATCTAACATGATAATCTTAACATGTTCAAGGTGCACAATCACGTGTAGTTTTTTTAGGACTGCAGTGTGACATATTCAAGTTTTGCATTTAAAAGTTCAACATTATTATTGTCAGTGAACCTGAGAAAAAACCTGAACTCACCTTAACTGAGAATCTGTTTGACGACACTGCAGAGCAACAAGAAACAGTGAACGTCACAGTTAAACAACACTCTACTGTTGAGGTTAAACATCCACTAAGAGGATTAACAATGAGTTAAGAACAGTTACAGTGAAAAATTTGCACAAACAGAAAAACAAGTTGTGGCATTATATGTGTGTTTATGTAAGACTTCTGAACTGGATTCTATATTTAGAGAAGGAAATCTTTGTGTTCAGTGTCGTTCTTGCCTTGGAAAATGATCTTGGTCCGATCCAGAGGTGCAATGACTGTTTTGGCTACAGCTCCAGCAAAGGCCCCACATAGCAAGGAGTCCATGGCCGTCAATGTGGGCTCCACGTCCTGTTTGGAAACATTCACGTTGACATTGCATTGCTTCAGATGAGCCTGTGTCTCATTATACAAACTGATAGTGAAACACTGATTCTCAGGATAACTGATGATATCTTCACTACCACCTTACACTGGGTACTTTTTAAAGCGTGGACAACGAAGTTTAATCATTAATTTCTCATGATACGGCTGTTCACTTCACAAATATGTAACACAAGTGTCATTTGCTTATCAGCAAAAACAGTCCCGTGCCTATCTCTTAGCAAAGTTACTGCCACAGAACAGCCAAAATCTGCACGTGGATTAGAGTCAGAATGACTCAACTGTTGTGACAGAATCACAGGAGATAACACCAACAGGCGCTCCGCTGAAGCAGAACTGTGTGTGTGTGTGTGTGTGTGTGTGTGTGTGTGTGTGTGTGTGTGTGTGTGTGTGTGTGTGTGTGTGTGTGTGTGAGCATTCACTCGGCTGGAAGGGACAGTTGAACCCAATAAACAAGCCGACAAACTGATAAGAAGAGCATTTGGCACAAACAACAAACACATTTCACAACCTGAACTAGAAAGGGAAAGAAGACCTAGTTCTTGATTTTCATTATTTACATGTATAATTAGGTTTTAATGATTTTATCTACCAAGGGACAGTCTGGGGTCAACTGATGCCAGCTTTGTTGGAAGCTCTCAAATGAAGAATGTGCTAATGTCTGGCACACTGATTATACCTAAAATTATATTATCTTTCTTTTTTTTAAAGGAAAAATTCTATAAATGCAGATTTTTGTGCTGTTTAACAGTCAGTATTCCAATTTGTTCTTACAAACACCACTCTTGAATGTGTATTTAACATTTGGAACTTAAACTGTAAATATTTCTTTTTTCGTATTAATGTATATATTGTGTTGTACATTGTAGCATACACATATTTTTAAAATATTTGTATACACTTAACATACTAATGTTAAACATTGTAGCATAATTCACACATTTTTTTATTTTTACAAGCTTTAAATGTTTTATATACTAGTGTTGAACACTGCATGAGACACATATTTTTTATTTTTTACAACCTGTACGTACTTAGCATATTATACGCATTTTATATTTTTAAATATGTCACATACTAATGTTAAAAATTGTAGTGAAATACACAAATTTTGTATCTTTACATACTTAGAATATTAAACATATTTAATATTTTTGAATATTTTAAAATGCATTAGTGTTAAACACTAACGTAATGCACATTTAAAAAAATATTTTTACACATGTCACAAACTAGTTTTATACATTCTAATGTAGCAGAATATATGTGTGTATATACACAGTATATGAACACACTTCAAATACTTAGAATGTTAGTTTTTTTGTATATTTTAATATTTTACATACTTGTGTTTAACATAGTAATGCACATATTTTTTTATATTTTACACACTTTAAATACTTAGGATATTTCACATATTTTATATTTTTTAATATTTTACAAATTAATACTACAATCATATACACAGTATTACAAACTAACGCTAAAAACTAGCATAATTCACAAATTTTTACTTTTGTGTACATTTTTTTAATATCTTACTTTCATACTTCTTATTTCTACTTTCTTAAAATGACTTGCTTCATATTGTCTGTAATGTCTCACAGTTTCCCCCCAGGGATCAATAAAAGTATTTCCGATTACTTTCATTCAGTACAACACAAAGTGCTGCCGTGTAAATTTAGGCCAGCTTAGTTTAACTGGAACCTCTCTGCTATTTTGAGCAATGCACTGGTAGAAACATGTCCTTTGAAAGTATGTGTAGTTCCAGGAAGGGCCACAGCAACAGCTCCATTACACCAAGCGGAGCACGAGAGTCACAACATGAGGTTTGATTTAGTGTTGATCATAAGAAAAACAAAAAAAAAACAATAGGATAATGGAACAGTTTCATCAAAAAAGTACATTACAAAGGGATTTATGTTCTTTTTAAATGCTAAGTTAGAATGCCGATTACCAAAAAAAAAAAAAAAAAGTCAAACAGTTGGCAAGCAAATTGTCATTGCTCAATGTTTCATGACCTGATTTTGATTTCCAACTGTAGCTTTTGTAATCAAGGTCACAAAAAAGTAGTCCATATATCCATATCCAGGCTGCTCTAATGTGTCATATGTGTAATATTTAGTCATTTATATCAATGCAAAACATTTGATCATTTCATGCAGAACACGTGAATGACTCTTGAGGTAACATTGCTCACCTTAGTCAGCACGGGGGCCTCGGCCACTGGCAGAGGGCTCTGGTGGCTGCTCCCAGAGTGGGCCATTTGTGCCCTTCACGAATTACCAAGGCTGTCAGACACTCAGTCACTCAATCAGGACAACACACTGAAAAGAAAAACATATATGACAAAAACATTTACGTGAGGGCAATTAAACAGACTTTATTTGACAAAACAACCGCCCGCGTGTCGCACTGCCTCAGTGTCAATATCTGCGCGAGGACGTGATTACACGCAGTAACACAAACAGCCTGGCTTGTAAACAGTGATATTGCATTACAAAAGCTCTTCTGTTGTTTTAATCCACATTCACTTTCCAGCGCATTTAAACGCAAAATTTAAATGTATCAATCATTAATCGTGCGTATTTCCTGAAATCTAATGGGTGCAGATTATAACGCAATGTTAGTGGCCACACCTCAAGAAAACTGCAAATCACAATTACACAAATAATAAACAAAAAGGCCGATGCATCGTTGTTGGAGATAAATCTAGATGATCGTGGATGAGTAAATGCGTTTTTGTTACCTTGTGTTTAAAAGGACCCCGTGTTTACAAGTCTGCGATATCAGTCACCAGTCTGCCCTCCTGCAGATTCTTGCACACATTTCTTGTTTTCTCGCTGGAGGCTGGTCACTCGCTTTTATAACTTCGGATCGAGGTGTCTGCACGTTTTTTCTCGCGTTGTTGACGTTTCTTGAAGGGGACTGCAAAAGACAGGTGTCGAGCTGCAGCAGAGGAGCGTGCTGTCTATTTATATACGATGTCCTCGACGAAATTCTGTCGCTGCCTGCCTCTGCGCACAAGATTATTTGGGCTTTTCAAGGTCTTAAAAAAACTGGGGCAGCGAATGGCAGTATTTTGGACTACAATACCCATGAGCGATTCCCATTATTCAGACGAAATCTCGCGAGGCTATGTACAACATTGGGTTGCCAGTTTTGCTCATATAGCGCAAACTATGTCTATGCTGTTGTAATGATTACTTATTTATGCAACAGTTTGAGTTTCAGTGCAGTTTCAACACAAACAATCACAATTGAATTAAAAGTTGTAATAATAATAGTAATGATAATAATTAAACCCAACAGATTGAAGAAGTGTTATAGTCAACAAATCAGCTGCCCTATCATAAAATGATTAATTTTAAGAATAATTTCAGAGGGTTAAATATTGAAAAAATGGTTTAATAACTCAATATGGTACACTGCAATTCATTATATGTTGGGTTGATTGTAAAGGTGGGGAAAATTTGATACTGTATATTATAGCCATATTTTGTGTGGCTATATTGTATCAATACACAAAAGCTAAGAATAATAACAAATCAAACTTTTGGTAATTGCCTAGATTAATAAAATTAATTTCAATAAAGGCACATCATTGGTATTGGCAGATGTTGGCTTTAAAATGAAATATTGGAATAGGCCACCATGCTGATTTTTGACAGTATCATAAACCATTATATTTTTAGCGTTATTTTTATTGTCAAAGTGAACATTTACAAAACATAAATCTTAAGTCAAAGTATTTTTCTTATTTTGCACAATATATTAATATTATATGCACTCAAAGCATTTATTATGTAATTATTTAATCTAATTTTAAATATTCTACCTTTTTATGCACCAAAATCACTGACTCTTGAGCTGCTATAACCTGTGAATTTCCCCAGTGTGGGAATAACAAGGTCTTATTGCAATAATATTGTATCGTGACCAAAGAAAAGTGATATTATTGTATTGTGGGGTCTACCTTATTGTGTATTTTAGACCTTATTCTGACTGATTTATAGGAAAGTGAAAAAACTATTTCTTAAAGAAAAATAATGAATTAAATGTATAATTTTCTACAAAACAGAAATTATTCAAAGTACCAATGTATTAAAGTACAGCAGCTACAGCCTTTAATGTTGTACTTAAAAAAAAAAATTATGTTAATTATTAAAAATAGTTCAAAGTCTTTTATTAAACTCTATAACAATTGTTTGTCATACACGATTAAACGTTTTCTTTAAAAAGAAAAATAAAGGGGTCGATTTTGGGGATTAGACCCTTCGATCGTGGGTTCTCCATGACCGGACCTGGCAACCCGGGAGTCTGGCCATAGCGCTGAAAAACTTGTTGTTGTCGGGGAAAATGGCGTCAAACGTAGAGGCCCCGGAGCGCTGGTACCTCGCCCTTCTCGGCTTTGCGGAACATTTCCGAACCTCCAGTCCGCCCAAAATCCGGCTCTGTGTGCACTGTCTCCAGGCAGTGTTTCAGTTTAAGCCCCCGCAGAGGATCGAGGCTCGGACGCATCTTCAGCTGGGCTCGGTTCTCTACCACCACACCAAGAACAGCGAGCTGGCCCGCAGCCACCTGGAGAAAGCGGTGAGGGACGCTCGATTCAGGAAAGAGCGGGGATGCGGCGGAGAAGGGGAGGGGGGTAGGCCGCAGGCGGCGAAAACAGCGAACGGCGGAAATTTTTAAATAGCTGTTCATTCCGGAAGGTTAAATTGATGTAAAAGTTAAAATACAAGATTTATTAGCGGTTCATTAACGTCAAATACTCGCTCCGAGTCGGCTACTTTCGTCATTTCTCCGGTGTTAGCTAAATAAGCTGCTGTACGGGATTATAACTGGATCATAAAGATAGCAAACGCCGACAACATGACGCCGCTAACATTTTGTTTCTCTTGTTTTGCAGTGGTTTATATCTCAACAAGTCCCTCAGTTTGAAGATGTTAAATTTGAAGCTGCCAGCATTTTGTCAGAGCTCTTCTGCCAACAGGTAAGCTCATTTTGGTTACACTTGAAGTAACGTTGATTTTTGTGAGAAATAACATTAGCATGGCTGCAAAACATTCATCCCTTGCCACCTCAAAGTGCAATTACCAAGGAAGTTTTTAGATTAATGTAAATGGTGGTACATGCAGAGTAAACTATGCATTGTCATCGATTATTGAGTATTGATCATTTTAATCAATTTTCAGAATTTGGTGGACTCTGCAAAACCCCTTCTGCGCAAGGCCATCCAGATTTCCCAACAAACACCATACTGGCACTGCAGATTGTTGTTCCAGTTGGCGGTACGTATTAAGGCAATAGTATGAATAGAGGTGACATTGTTGCACTCATAAAGTCATTTTCATATGCAGCTCCAACAGTGTTGGAGTTGAAACGAGAACACATTTACAGTCTGATAAAATTCTTGTCAATGTGACTTTGAAGAGTCCAGACTTTGTGTCAGAATATCAAAACAGTGTCCAGCAATAACAGGAATGTTTTTATTGTCTCTTTCAGCAACTTCATACACTGGAGAAAGACTTAGTGTCAGCATGTGATCTGCTTGGGGTAGGAGCCGAGTATGCCCGAGTGGTTGGGTCAGAATATACCAGGTAAGTCACACTAAATACTCCATTGAGTGTGTATGTATTGCTTTTAGTGGTGATCATTTGACACCTCCAATGTTAAGACTACTATTCATCTGCGCTCAAACACCAAGTAGTCATAAAGCCAGGACAAGTGTGGCTAATTTGTAAATCTCAATCTGGCTACTATATTTGCATAGAGTCCCTCAGTTTGCATGTTTATAGGGAAGGTTAATGATCACTTGCATATAAATCACTTCAACTGTGTTGTGTGGAATTTGTGAAGAAAATGTTATTTTTCTTGCATGCCTCAAGAGTGAATGAATAATTACAAAACAATGAACAAAGTAAAAAAGGGCTCCGTTTAACAACAGCAGAACTATATCAACACGTCCATTTTCATACTCATTTATCCAGTTATATGCTCAGTACCTTTGAAATACATGCATTTTTGCTAAAACCTTATTACTTAAAACAAACATGCAAAAACAGTCTCACATATGGCACCTGGGCAAGTGAGTCTGTTTTAACTCTACTCAGTGTAACGCACAAGCAGAGTTCAAACGAATGTGCCTGCCCAGGCCCACAACCAGTCTGTGTGGAAGTATGATGTGATCATTTTGTGACAAAAATCTTCCCTTTTAAGGACTATACCAAACCAAGATGGGAAGTGGGCAATAAAGCTCTTGATAGCTATTCTGTTTTGTTGCTCATATCTGGTATCCCTCTACATAAGCGTGTGTTCCACAGATTACAGAAAACATAATTGAAGTTTATCAAATTAATACATCCTAAATCTAAGTTCTGGTTAGCTTCTTTGCAAATGTTATTTCTGACATGTCATATCACTGAATATGTAGTGAGACAAACCATCACACAGTTTCCATGATATAGAAAAGAAATAATATTAAGTTAATCATTTTCATTGTGCTCATGTGAAAACTTGTAAGGAAATACACCCCTTCTTTTGCGTTAGACACATTTAATCATTTAGGAGTACTTGCATTTTAATATGGTATTGGCTCTGACACTGGTGCACCTTGGCCACCATTACAACATGGTACAGTGTTTATTAATACTGATTAATTGTGAGAACTTTATGGTTAAAGAAAGAAAGAAAAGAAACTTACTCTGTGTTTTTGCTTTTTAGGGCACTGTTTCTCCTCAGTAAAGGAATGGTGAGTCACCTCTGTTTTACTTTGTAATGCTGTCTGTGCTGTTAAACCATAGCAGTATAAACAAGGATTTTTTTTCAAACACCACAAGCTTTACTTGCATCTTAATATATATTTTCCGTATAAAATCAATAGCTTAATAACTTAACTTACATTAGTAATAGTTACTGTTTTAACACACGAGTTAAAAACAACAAAAGCAAGCAACAATCAAATTCTATCAAGTTTTGATTATGGCTTTTTATTATTATTTATGTTTTTTGTTTTGTAGTTGCTGCTTATGGAGAGGAAGCTCGGTGAAGTGCATCCTCTGCTCACACTGTGCGGAACTATTGTAGAAAACTGGCAGGGAAACCCGATCCAGAAGGAGTCCCTGAGGGTCTTCTTCCTGGTCCTACAGGTCACACACTACCTGGATGCTGGACAGGTAGGATAACCACTCTGAAAATTTTAGAAATAGTGGGACAAAGTTGTTATAGGGCTTTAAATGGCTGTTTTTTAACCAACAGGAGAATTGTTGATTACCAAGAGATGATAAGCCTATTTTGATTTCTCGCTGTGTCAAACTACTTGAAGCTGAGATGGAGGATATTCTATTGTGTCCCCAGGTGAAGAGTGTGAAGCCGTGTCTGAAGCAGCTGCAGCAGTGCATCCAGACCATTTCGACACTCCACGATGATGAGATTCTGCCCAGCAACCCAGCTGATCTCTTCCACTGGCTGCCCAAGGAGCACATGTGTGTCCTCGTCTATTTGGTAATACCACTTCTCTTTCTTTGCCACATAAAAGTTAGAATCTCTCAAAACAACAACAGGGCTGTCATTGCTTACATTTTTGTGGTCGTACTGAATTCTGATGCCGTGTTCACACTGAATGCATTAAAAAAATTCCGTTGTGTACTTGCATGTATACAGCCACTGGAGTATCTTTGGAGCATTTTGCAACTCGGGAAAATTCGCCCTTAACAGTTGTAGTTGTGCTTACGTTTGCTAGGAGAGGCAGCTAACGGTTAATGTGGTTTGCAGTGAAATGCAACAAAAAGCTGGATGTAAACACGCAGCCTCTGTGCTCTGAAGCAGAGTGAACCAAGATGCTAACAACTTTTTATCAGACTGTCATGGCAGCACATTGGACGCTCTCTGTTGTTTACTTTCCACAATAAAAGACCAACTTTTTACTCAGAGCATTTTGCTAAAAAGCGACTCAACAAATTAGCTCACACAAGACAAAGGTGTATTTGCAGAGCTTACCATGTTGCTTTATAGCTTTGCTCACTGATCTGAGCCCTTCAGGTCCATGTTTGTTCTGTCTCTGTACAGTACTGATGCTGAAGAGAACCTCAACTAGATCTTAATGCTGATAGGCTAGCACAACACAGCGTCATGCGAAATGGATGCAAAGATGCAAAGTTTGTGTCTAACATGTCCATTGTGCCACCCGGCGTGAGTCTGTTCGTGTCTTTGCATTGATTTTGCATTGACACAACACAAGATTTTAAATTAATACCAGTCCATGTATTATCCATTTTGGTGTAGTCCATAAATGGTTTAGGTCATGAAGTCAAGTACCAACCATACAACAAGAAGAAACACTTCCTGTGCCTGTAACCCTGTGTAGGAAGCATTAGTTTTATCAGAAATGTTTAATAGTTACTTTGATGACAGTCTGTTGTGCTTTTGTCCTCTTAAAGGATGCACAGTGTTCTGATGTTAAGACTGTAACAGCTGGGAAACGTTCCATGCCTTTCAAGGCTGTTGGCCTTGGAAATAATAGTTGCAAAACGCTGCTTCCCACACATGAGACAAAATGCATTTTGACATTAGAGAAAATGCTTTCTTGCTGACGTGTTTTAATTAGTCAGTTAATTTGTACGTAAGATTCATCTAATAACTTTGTAATAACAAGAAAACCAATAGCCTGACACATCTGCAGTGTTGCAGAGATTTGAGGAACATGCACTAGAGTGCATTGGTTCCCAGTGCTTAACATGAACTGCTTTTTGTCATTTTACAGGTGACAGTCATGCACTCCATGCAAGCCGGCTATCTGGAGAAAGCTCAGAAGTACACAGACAAGGCTCTTATGCAACTAGAGAAACTAAAAAGTGAGTTACCCAACAAGCTCCTGTGTTTCTCTAATTTTTTTTTTTTTAGAACATGAATAACAACCTAAAGAGGAACTGTGATTTTCAAACAGTAAAAAACATTTTGCACCAGTTGTTTGTGCATGCTTTTTCATTTTTATTTTCATGTTTCAGTGTTGGACTGCAGCCCGATCCTCTCTACCTTTCAAGTCATTCTACTGGAGCACATCATCATGTGTAGACTCGTCACGGGCCACAAGGCCACTGCGTTACAAGAGGTACGGTGTTTCTGTATCTGTGGTTCTGTTGTGTTTAATATGTAGCAGTGTGAAAAAGATACAGTCTAGCAGATTTATTTTGTAGCGTTTTACCAAAAAGAATTTGCATGCTTGAATGAGGTCATGAAAGTGAACGTTGACCCTCTCTGTTCTGTCCTCCCAGATCTCACAGGTGTGTCAGCTGTGCCAACAGTCTCCCAGGTTATTCACCAACCACGCTGCTCAGCTTCACACACTTTTAGTGAGTATTTTTTAGCTTAAACCCTTTTAAACTTTAATGTGTGCCTCAGAGTTACTATTGCAAGCCAAGACAAAAACATAGAAAGTTTCAGATTATGGTCACAAATTAAAGTAAAATAAGTTACACTAAACTAAAATAAGTGTTTCTCTGTAACATCCACTTGAAAACAACTTCTTGGTGCAATTTATTTTCTTTCTTTAAACTTTTTCACTTCATGATAAGTTATTGAAAAAAAAACACGTCTTTTTCCACGTCATATTCAATAACATTTTTTGGAATTAATTTTTGTGTCTTTAACGTTTATATTTAAGGATTTATTGGAACAAAATACTCCTTGTCCTTAACTTTTTTAGCAATATTAACGTTTTTATTACATTTTAAAATGGAATAACCAAAAAATATTTAATATTTTAGGGATTTTTTTTTGTTAAAATGAATTCACAAAAATGTTTCACATTTTAGAAATTTATAGAACAATCTGTAAACCCTAACTGAAAACAAAACTGTAGTCGAAATTTAAAAATAATAAAATGATGAAAGTTTTGTCGAAAACAAAATATTTTTGAGGAGCACTAAATAGCAGCATATACATACTGAAAGCTTTCATTGTGAAGAAAGCATTCTTATTGTAATACTGTAACTATTTCCCGGTTTTGTCGATTATGTGACGTCTGTAACGGTCGATTTGTTCCTCTCGCTCTCAGGGTCTGTACTGTATCTCAGTGAACTGTATGGATAATGCAGAGGCACAGTTTACCACAGCCTTGCGGGTGAGTTCATGGTTATTTTGCTGCCTCTCTGCAATAATGTCACCAGTACCTTTTTTTTCTGTACTCTCTTGTCCTCCCTCTCCTCTTTGCTCTTCTTCTTCTCTCCGCTGCAGCTGCTCTCCCCTCTTATCTCAAAGATGTCCTTATTGTTGTGTTTCAGCTCACCACGCACCAGGAACTGTGGACATACATTGTAACCAACTTGGCAAGTGTCTACATAAGGGAAGGAAACAGACACCAGGAGGTCAGTGAAGTAATAACGGCTCACAACAATGAAATGCAATCAGTCACTTACAAAAGAAGTGGTTAGTATACATTAAATCATGTTTGTGGTTTACTTCTTTTTTAAAGCCTCATCGATACATCAGCATGTCTTGTGGCTTATCACAGATATATAGGTCGTGGCCACTGAGTAAGTTTGTAATGTAGAAACAGTGTTGCTATTACAGAGTTTGTCCACTAGAGAACACTAATAAGTTAATTTATAACTGCAAAATGTCCGACTCAGCACAGTGCTTTGATAACCAAATATAAGTGATCTTTGTCCTCTGATAAGAACTCAGTAGTGCATCATAGAAACCATATAAAAGCAAACTCTTATTTTAAAATAAAGGAAACGTGAGTAGAGAGAACCCTTCTAATAATAACTAACCGGTGCATTTTTAAACTCATGTCTTTTTTCTTATGTCTTCTGCAGCTGTACAGCCTCTTAGAGAGAATAAACCCAGACCATAATTTCCCAGTAAGGTAAGAGGCACCTAGTGTTTTAAAGTTTGTGCATATTTAACATTGAACAATACATTTGGTAAAAATGGTCAGATTATTAAATATATAACTTTTGTCTTTGTTTTTTGCTTTTTTTTCAGCTCCCATTGCCTCCGTGCTGCAGCCTTCTACATCAGGGGACTCCTGTCCTTCTTTCAAGGACGCTACAACGAGGCCAAGTAAGTAAAATCTCAAATTGTGTATGTAAACACTCCTACACATCCACCCTGTACATGTTTATATATGTACATATTGTTGCATTGCAGACGCTTCCTCAGAGAAACGCTGAAGATGTCGAACGCTGAGGATCTGAACAGACTGACTGCGTGCTCCCTGGTTCTGCTGGGCCACATCTTCTATGTACTGGGCAACCACAGAGTAAGACTGCACACATGACAGATTTGCCTCATGTTTGCACTAAAACCTATTTTTGTTTTGCACTGTTTAGGCAATGGGGTGGGTCGAACACCAAAAGCTTTTGTCTCATCTTTTTTAATTAAATCAAGATGAGAAAAAAATGTCCTAATGTCCTAATAACCCCGGTGTTGTGCCACAAGCCGCTCGGGCTTCCTTTGTAAAAATCTTTAATATTTAATACTTCTTGCAGATCCTTAAAAATCTTAAAAGGCACTTCAATTATTAATCTAAAATTAAAGCTATAACTGGTATTAAAATGTCATAAATCTACCTTTCAAAAGTCTTCAAAATGCTGAGACACAGGAAGTAACATTTTATGAATCGTTTAAGTTGTTTCTCTGCTGTATGCTCGTTAGTCATCACAGTACCACAGACAACACGGGGAAGTGCAAATTCAATAAAAAAATTGCCATTTCACCAACATTTCACAGCATGGCTGAAACCAATACGAGGCTCGGTGTATTTTACGCATTAAGATTTTCCCAGGCAGTAAAATCCCACATGCAGAGGTAGAAACACAAAATCATCCAGAAAGCCCACCGACAAATGCCAGGTGTTTCCCCAAAAAGCCATGTTTTATGTTACAATAAACATTAGGGGAAAAACTTGTCCCTAATCCTAAGTAATTTATTTTGGTGGTTATTGTCAAATTGATCGTAAATTCAATTCTGAGCGGCATAAAAAACTCTTAAAGTCTTAACTCTAACTTGCCCTAAAATGTAGGAGCCCTGTTACTACTCTGCAGGTGAACTCAGATGTGCTCATGCTGTACGTTAGCGTGTCATTGAGGTTGAGGCCAGGTGAGCTTTAAAGACTTTATTGTTGTGGCATGACCAAAATGAAACTAAAAGAGTGGCAGCAGGGAAGAGGGCAGCTCAGGATAGCTGACTCTCTAAAAATTAAGAAGTGCATGTTGTTGTGCATCAGCAAAATCATCAGCACCATTGGTTTCGGGTCGGAGCACATCCTCCCTTGAGACTCCCTCGTTAATGTTTAACAGAGGGAGGTGCATTGCAGGTAATTGGGCCCTTCCGGTCGTCTGCTTATGTAAGATGACACGGCAAAAAAAACATGAAGCCACGAGATATACAGCATATTGACAGGGAAACCCTGAGATACTAGAGGGATATTTTAATATTTTGAATGAATGATTTCATCAGTGTTTTAACAATAAAATAGCACCTACATAGTAAGAGTTCTTCCTAACTGATGAGTCGCCACAGCAACTTTCAGCTTCGATTCTTTTTTTCTACAGAAGCTAATCTGAAGCCACAATTTAATACTTTCTTCTCATAGATGAAGTGATTTCAGAATGACTGATGTCTGATGATGATTTATTTATCTGCACAAATTATTAACTGCAAAGGACAAAGTAATGTTTTCTGCTCATGAATGATCCAAAAATCACCCCTGCTCTGCAGTATGCAGTATCAGGCACGTAATTCAACTGCGTTGTTAATGTGTACAGTATTGAGTTAAGGGTAGAGCAGCAGTCTGTGTGTGTTTTGGTGATAAGAAAAGGCAAAATAATAGTATTGCTAGTTTTGATACTGCTGACAATGCTTTCTAAAGTTCCCTACTTCTCTTTAGGAAAGCAACAACATGGTCGTACCTGCCATGCAGCTGGCCAGCAAGATCCCAGACATGTCTGTGCAGCTCTGGTCCTCAGCTCTGTTGAAAGGTACACAACAACCTTTTTTCCTTATCAAGTACATCATTTATGTTCTCAGATTTGATTCTTGTTAAACTGGCTTTACAGGATGTTTACTGTGCAAATACACTGCTGCTCCACTGAAGGAAGATATTGACGCTGTGTTGTGCTTGCAGATTTGAACAAGGCCCTGGGGAACACCATGGATGCCCATGAAGCGGCCCAGATGCACCAGAACTTCTCCCAGCAGCTGCTGCAGGACCACATCGCTGCCTGCAGCCTCCCTGAGCATAACCTCATCAGTGTATGTGACACAGATTAACCCAGTTTCTCAAGTTTACACACCACAGAGACAAACCCATGAGTCCTGAAACCAGGAAATTAGCATTTTTGCACCTCTCTATTCCTCATCTTGTAGTCAGTTGTTAGGTTTTTTTTTTAATGGATTTTTGATTAGAAACCTGAAATAAGGTCTGTGTTTCCATCTCGATGGACTGTATGGAGTGTTACGTGAGAGAGAGCCTGGTGTGCCTCCCACTGCTTAACAGCAGTTGTGACACTTTGGTGTAAGTTATAAAAAAAAATCAAGACACTTACGTAGTACAACAATCGATCCAGTGTTATAAATTAGTCTGTTAAATTTCGTCGTGCGTCTGAAATGATAGGTGCCCTTATTATGGGAGATGTTAAAATTCCCCTGCTCTTTGCTGCAGGAAAGGGCTCCACGCAGGGTCAGCTGCAGGGGGGGCTCGCGTGTTGGCGCTCTGGTGCTGCTCACACCGACACCGAAATGGCTCGGCTGAGTTGATAAACGCGTTAATAACCGTTGGGTAAAATGATCATTCCTGTCACGGTGCGTGACAGGCGCAGCACCTGAAGTGGCATTTGTCCACTGTGAAAAACCAAAATAAAACAAAAAAAAACACAGGAGGTCTGTGTCGCCTCAATCTGTAGTTACATCAGCGCAGGCTGTGGTTTTGGGAACGCGTCTCTGCAGAGCCAGCGCTGTAGGTGAGGTGTTGAGTCAAAGCAGAAGTATAAATCTGCTTCACTTTCCATTATCACCTCTTACTCTAGTGCCATATTACATTTACATACTTCAACTTGTTCACCGGCATTTTCTTTTCTGCATCTGTGTTATGTCGTCCTGAGATAACAGTCATTTTTTTGTGTTTTTCAGTGGACTGATGGCCCCCCTCCTGTGCAGATCCAAGCCCAGAACGGCCCGACCACCAGCCTCGCAAGCCTGCTATGAGAAACCTTCTGTCCCACATATGACGGTAGCTGGTTCATCATCACAAGCAACAGATTGATGCCTAACAACCTGCTGTCAGACCACTGTAGCTGAGAGGATTTTAACAGGTGGCAAAGTTCAGGCCTTCACTTTATTAGCTTCTCAAGATTGCTTCCTGATTGTCTGCTATCACTACTTTGATTGTTGTAAAGCAATTACAACTACTGTTGTACATGTATTTCACGCTTTCTGATGGACGCAGGGCAGAGTCGGGCTCTGGATTAGAGTAGTGAAGGACACGCAAAGACGTATAAGAGGGCTTCTTTGCCTCAGATATGGAGAACCCTTCTCTACGTTTGCCAGGTTTTTTTCCATTTGTTGGAAAAAAGGAGGGGTTAGATAGCAGGGCAGATAAGAAATGTAGAAGAAATTAATTTATTCATGTTGATATTTTTGTATCTGTTGGTAAATATTTTACATCTTGCCTTTTTTTGTATTTTTTTCATGCATGGAAGTTACTGACGTGGACTCCCTGTACAGTAGTTTCTGACCTGGGTTTCTAACAATAAATGCTTCTTTTTCTCTCCACAAAATCCACATTAGAAAGACATAGAAACATACTGTAAAATATTTTCACACAATAATAACAGGTTTCATGATACACATTGGCAGTGTACATTGTATTGGGGCTGCAAAATTCACTGCGCAGCTCCTCCGTGGACCAGAATATGCCTCTTTTGGGTATGTCAATACTGTGAGGGTTCCCAAATACCCTTTAAAGCAACACATTTACCTGATGTTTGTTTTTGTTTTTTTTTCCATAATGTATGAATTCCCTGTCTTTGTGTTAATATCTACAAATCAGGTTTAGACTTTTGGAGCTCACGGTAATCCTCAGATATTCAAAAAAGCAAATTTATTTTATTTTGTTATATTTTAATTTGTCTTGATAGTTCTACTAAATGGTTTCTTTACAGTATGTTTGTATAGATTTGCCACTCGTTGAACCTTTATTGTACAGTGACATTTTATAAAGTCAATTTAGTAAAAGTGTGATATGTATTTTTAGCTATCCTATGTAGAAATCTCAATGCTTGGTATTTAAGGCACTCTGTAAGGACACAGTTTAAGCTTGAGTACTAGCCATATTCTATCCAATGCCTATGTTTTTAATGCTTACATTGTTTTCAATAATTTTCCAATAAAAATATGATTGAAAATTTGTAATTCACTGAGTTATCTATCAGTTTGTTGACATAATAACATTGGGTTGAGAGTTGTTTTCAAAGCCCTTCAGTGTGTGGGTGCTGATTGCTTAATAATCACATTTAACGGAGTCAAACTGGGCCACTCAAACCACTGATGGGAAGCTAGAGTGGGCAAAACAATAGGAAGGAAACTGAGTGAATACTGGTAGCTGTGACACAACAGTCAGTTGTCAGTTACTGCGGAAGTTTAGTTATTTGTGCACATGTTTGTTAGGTAACCTGTAGGTGGTGCTAGAGTTCTCAAATGTGTTTACATTCATGTGATTGTTCAATGAAGTCTTTTCCTAGAGATAAAATATGCACAAATGTTATTTTTAGAGCTAAGTTTTGTAATATATGTCACATTATGAACTTTTACACCATTCATTATATATTTAAAAGCCACAACTATGTAAACATCTATGTACCACCCAATAATATGTATACTGTGCAATTTTAAGGGTTTTATTAAATCTGAGCAAATTGGGTTAATTTCTTTCAAATACATGGAGAAAAGGTAATGAGTAATTAGTTTAAAAATAAAAACAAGAAAATGACCTTAAAATGTGTTGAAAATAAAAATACATGTGTTTTTATTTTATTTTATTTTATTTTATTTTATTTTATTTTATTTTATTTTATTTTATTTTATTTATTTTATTTTATTTTATTTTATTTTATTGAATTATTGACATTTTCTCCCCTTTTTTTGTTAATTTTCTAATGATCCTCCCTCGTTTTAAGTAATTTTCTTGTCACATTTGACACATTTCTTGCCAAGTTGGTAAATTGTAGGAACCCTGGATTTGAAATGTCGCCTGTAACTGGCTCAGTTTTCTACTACTGCTTCTAAAAGGCTGCTGGCTCCGCTGCATTATGTTATATTCATATATTGGATTTGACATCAGTTTTCATCTTCATCCATTCATCTACATACACACATCTATATATATATAGTATATATATTTATTTATTTTTTTTAATAAATTTTTAAAATTATTTATTTTTTTGTCTTGTCATACAGGTCCAAGCTCATGAGGAGGGTTGCTCCATTCTCACTATGCAAACATCCATTTGCGGCACTCAGAAGTGGATTTAACAAGCTATCTGAGGCCTGTTTGGACCAGTAAAGTAAGTCGACACTCAGCCTTTTATGCATCCTGTGGGGTTAACGCTGCACAGATACAAAGCAGGACCTGGACTTTGTGCTTACTATGAAACAGTGTTGAGCTGTCCCAGTGGACGAGGACTTTTTGTCCACCTTCATTCCTGCACCTGTGCAATGAATAAGTGTAGAGAGGTGAGAAAAGAGAAGAAAGATGCTGCTCTCGAGCTTCCTTCAGCCCATGTAGCCCCACATAGCAGCTAGAAGAGAAACAAACCAAAGAGTTATAGGAACTCCCTGATCTTCTGCTCCATTATTTATCAGGCTTTAACCCCTGCAGGACCCCCCAAAACAAACAAACAAACAAACAAAAAAAACCTGGGGAGAAGGCAATGAGGAACATAAGAAGTGGTCCAAAAATTAGCAAAAAAAAAAAAAAAGTTAAAAAGTTGCAAGGGATTCAATGTTGTAAATCCCCCCGTTACTTAATTTTAGAAATATAATTATATATAATTATGATGAGTATGAATATAGCTTTCTAGACATTTTCCTATTTTTTTGTTTTTGTTTCACCCCCCTTTTAAAAAAAAATATCAGGACGTTTTCTTGTCACCTAACCGATCCAATTGGATTGATTCCTTGTATAAAAATGAGGCACTAAGCAATTTAACAAGACATGGACCAAAAATGAGCAAGAAAAAAAAAACACCAACCAATAAATGACCCAAAAAGGTGCTAAAAATTTAAATAAAAATATTTGTATTTTTGTAACATAAATTTAAATAGATATTTATGATAATTATGAATATAGCTCTCTGGACATTTTCCTATTTTTTTAGTTTTAGCCTTCAAAAAAAATTTCAGGTATTTATCACATTTTACTTTCTTACAATTTGTGGGACATTTTTTTTTCCTAATTGCTCAATGCCTTTCACCCCATTGTTTAAAAAAAAAATCAAACCATTTTGTTTGGGATTCAAACAGCTTGTAAGAGGTGTCTGAACCCAACATAATAATGTCAATGCAGTTTTTTAAGGGTTAACTGAGATTCAGATGTGGTTATTATCAGGGCAGTCTGAACATCTCTGTAATTAACCAGGAAGCATAGTGGGGATCCAAGTTAGTGAGGAAAACCACAGCAATTCCCACAGCAGCATCAGATCTCAAGCTGTGGCCGCAGAAGTGTCCCGGCACGGTTACCTGCTTATGTAGTCCAGCCGTGGCGCATGATGCTCGGGGTGTACTTCAGGAGCTCGCTGCGTAGGTACGCCCCGAGGACACCAGTGTACCTCAGAAATGGATGAAGGCTCTCAGGAAGGTGGCAGGGGCAGGTTTTGCACTCCTGGCTGTGTTGATGGAGCGGCTGCTGTCCTCTGTGGTCACAGGAAGATCCTGAGGGAGAGGCAGTGAACCAGATCCACTGAAATGTTGACTTTGTCTTGACTGCCATTCAGTGCAATGCCAGATTATTTTACAAATTGTAAGAAATTAATATTAATATATATATTTAAAAGATAGGGAAGAATGTCTACAGAAAAAAAAGTGAGGGACAAACTACATTTATAATTATTATAATTACATATTTTAAAATATATCACAAAATTATTATAATTTTTAAGCACATTTTGAGTCTTGACTAAACAAAAAAATCATCAAGCACTAGCCCCCAATAGTCATTACTAGGGTTGTCAAAACAAACAAACAAACAAACAAAAAAAAACCTGGGGAGAAGGCAATGAGGAACATAAGAAGAAGTGGTCCAAAAATTAGCAAAAAAAAAAGTAAAAAAGTTGCAAGGAATTCAATGTTGTAAATCCCCCCGTTACTTAATTTTAAATATATAATTATATATAATTATGATGAGTATGAATATAGCTTTCTATACATATTTTTTTGTTTTTGTTTCACCCCCCTTTAAAAAAAAATATCAGGACGTTTTCTTGTCACCTAACCAATCCAATTGGATTGATTCCTTGTATAAAAATGAGGCACTAAGCAATTTAACAAGACATGGGCCAAAAATGAGCAAGAAAAAAAAAACACCAACCAATAAATGACCCAAAAAGGTGATAAAAATTTAAATAAAAATATTTGTATTTTAAATACATATTTGTGATAATTATGAATATAGCTTTCTGGACATTTCCCTATTTTTTTTTAGTTTTAGCCTTCCAAAAAAATTTTCAGGTATTTATCACATTTTACTTTCTTACAATTTGTGGGACATTTTTTTTTTTTTTTCCAAATTGCTCAATGCCTTTCCCCCCATTGTTTAAAAAAAAATCAAACCATTTTGTTTGGGATTCAAACAGCTTGTAAGAGGTGTCTGAACCCAACATAATAATGTTAACTGAGATTCAGAGGTGTTTGTTCAGTGAATCTTTGAAAAAAAAAGAAAAAAAATGTATAACACACATATATATAAATGTATAACACACACACACACACACACACACACACACACACACACATATATATATATAATTTGAATGCACTCAACTGAGTCAATTTCCTAAACTCATGTCTGACTTTGAGGTACTTTATCCACCACAATTTCAATAACATTTAAGCGGGAGTTTGTCTCTCTACATCCATTGTACTTCCGTCTACTGGCTTCAAACGCATCATTTTGTGTCTTATCTCATCAGTTGGAAACTTAACATTTCCGAGGTGTGTATGAACGCAGCATGACGCCGCCTGTGGTGGCTCATTACATTATCTGGCAGCCGGAGTGGCAGCGGACAGAAGAGAGGGGATCCCCGGGATTTTTACACCGAAGCCAGCGAGACACTGACATCAAACATCTGAACATCGCGGGGGGAACTCGGTCAAGCTCCTCCTAGACTCCGTAAGTTCACGCATCTCAAAGTCACACCAACTAAATCTGATATTTTAAATCATTTTCAATCAGATAATGACGATGAGGGGAAGTTTCTCTGTCGGCGTTAGCACGGCTAAGTTAAGCTAGCTTAGCATAGCTTGATCTTAGCTAAGGTAACAGTTTGTGTGTAGCTCGGCAAGCACACATACACCTACCGAGCCAAGAACAAACCGCCGCAAAAAGTCGAGGAATATTTAAACAAACTTCCCCGGCAAACTTCTTTCGGGATGCTGCAATAGTGAGATATAATGTAAGTTATAATTTGTATATGCTCGTAATGAAGTTACAACACTCTTGGATGTAACAATCATTCTCCGTGTGTAATTAACGCTTGATTATTTGTGAATAAATTTAGTCTGTCTGGGCAAGCAAGTGTCCAGGGAGTTAGCGTTAGCAGGCTAACTTAGCTCGCTAGCTAACACTAGCACAGATGGGGTCGGTTTCATTGTCTGTCGTGTATCGCTATTTGGTCGGCATCGGAGCTAAATATCACAACACCTAGAGTTACGTTTAAAGTTGTATTAGCTCAAGTGTTGAGTGACTTTTTTTTAGAAAAAATAATCTCCATAACCGCTTATGTTCACAATAGGGCTGCTAGCTCGCGTTAGTTAGCCACTGGTTTGTAGCCGGACAGATGGACAGGTTGTTGTTGGCAAGCCAAGTTAGCATCTGATAGCTTGTTGTTGTTGATGGGTTAGTTGAAAATAGGTAGCTATTCTTCTGGGGAAAGTTGGAAAGTTTATGAACATCGTAAGCGAGTATTGTCGCCGGTTGGTGCTTAGCCGACCGCTGTTAGCCGTGGATGGGCATGATTATGGCTTCATGAGCCATTGATCTCAGAACTTTGTCAGATTAGCTCAACCGTGAAAAGCCTTTTTATGGAGGCGTAATGGTGGACGGTGGTGCCTCCGTCAGGGTGTGTGTGTGTCTGTCTGTCTGTCCACGACGGGGTACTAGCTATCTATCACCCACGCCAGACTATAGACAACCAAACGCCTGCTCTGTGTTTGCACCAGAATATCAATGTTTTTATAACTGAGATCCAATCCTCCACTTTATGCTTGTAATGCGCTCAAGTGCAAGGGCATGCTCTATAATTAACCACACCGTTCATTTCCTGTTGAAGTCAAGCCTTTGAAAGCATTCCTGTTATATTAATCATGTGGTGTTAATTGTTAGAGCTATTTGAATTATTCAGTTTTGTAATGACTAGGGTTGTCATGATTCCCCACAGAAATACTTGATCCTTAATGACAAAAAAATGAAGAGGCATCAACAATATGTTTAATGAAGATAACAACTATACAAACAATAACATAAATGACAACAGTATTTCTAAGTTGCCTCAGGTAGTGCTAAAAAAAAAAAACGAGCTTACTGTAAGATATTAATAACACCCCCCTCCCAAAAAAAAACAATAACAACAAAAACCCCAGCAAACTTATTGTAAGGTATCAACAACAGCAACAGTATTTTAAAAATATGTATTTTTTAAATTACATAAACAGCAACAATGACAAGCATATGTACTCTGCTGCAGCCTGATTATTTCCTGCACTTTTAGCATACGCTTGGGTGATATGGCCATCAAACAATATTACAGTAGTTTATGTGTTGTTAAAAACAATATTCTTGATGATATGATAAAAATACTGAGAATATTGTATTATTAATTTTAAGTATATGCAATCGCAGCAAAACAAGTGTTGCAGTTGTAAATGTAAACATAAATGTAGTTTGCCTTCAGATATTCAGTGAAAACTGCATAACAATTATCTCTCAGTTCTTTAGTTTGTAAACAACTCTAACTTATTAGAGTTAGACCTGAGGCAACTTAAAAATAACAACAATATTTTTAAGTTGCCTCAGGTAGGGCAAAAAAAACAAACAAAAAAACCCAGCTAGCTTACTGTAAGATATAAATGACAACATTTTAGGTTGTCTGTGCTAGTGCAAAAAAAAAAGGCAACAATGACATGCATGTGAGAGTCGGTAGGCTGTGAGTGTTTCTGTCTAGTTGCAGGTTGACTTCTCAGTTTCAATCTGGGAAGAGAAACAGCACTTTTCAGGCACAAATAACTGTAATAACTTGAACTCCTCCAAGTAACGTTACAGACAAGCAGGACCGATAACGTTGGCTGCTGAGCTCGCACTTTAAAGTTAGTTGTTTTATCATTAGGCATTCGCTAACAATAGCATAGCAGACAGCTAATGTGGCTAATGGCTCATAATAAAACGGCCAATGTTAATGTGTGTGGTCAGCCAGGTAAACCTTTATGATAAATGTTTATTATTTCAATAATGTTGAAATGGGAACTTTACTAACCTATCAAAATTCCTAAAAGACCCGGCGTCAGCTGGCGACACAGCTGAGCTGACGGTGTTGTGTGCAACAGCTTACGTATTCAGCTGCTAGTGAGAGGAGGGGCTGTGTGTGTGTATATTTGTGTGTCTATGAGGAGGTGAAGAACACACTGTTGGTACTGATACTGTTTATCCCATACTAATTTTAAGTTATCTGAATATCAATTTTTTTGACAACCCTAGTAATGACTATCGGGGGTTAGTGCTTTCTCAGGGCCAATACAGATACTAATTATTTGTTGTTAATGAGACTAATAACCAATATTTGTAACCGATAACCAATTACAAACAAAATCAAAATCTTTTTGTCAATATTTAGAAATTGAAATATAAAAAACTTAAACACAAAACTTGTTTAAATGCCTTTGGGAAATGTTTAATTGAAACTGAAACTTTTAACATCAAATACAGCAAGTTCCCAGCAACTTTTTAATGAAGTCAAGTGAAAATTTAAATAAAAAACAAATAAATAAAAAATAGTTCCCTGAGGTTTTACACAGTAAAAGTTCCTCCAATGCTGACACTTTCAATGCACTTTTTAATTAATTAATTTTATTGGGGATCATTAAAATAAAATGCCGATACAGATAATCAACAAAATGCCTAATATCTGTTCCAATAAGGGCCAGGCTGATAGTCTGTCGACCACTGCTATGAACTATGGGTCATGTTGTTTGAGTGGTCGTTTTAGCCAGTTACCTGTCTTTGAGGTGTGTTAAAGATGAACAGCAGTGTGTATATCCCTGCCTCTGTTCAGCAAGTGCCCTCCTTTTAGAGCAAGCAGACAGTTGGCACCCTTGGCTAGTGATGGGGGACACATGTCGCTTTGCATTTTATGATAGGCCTTGGATTAGCCTGAGGAGGGGTGCCTCTTATGAAAAACCCTCCTGAGAGTGATGTGACCAGACAGGCATGACTCGAGATCCACTCTTATTCTGCTGCATCAGGACTGAAACGTTTTGAGAATACATCTGTATTTTCCACCTCCCACTATTTTTTATTTTATTTTTTTCATGTGTCAACAGGCTCAAAGGTAGCTTTTCTCATTGTTGCATTTGTTATGTTTATTATGGTTTTATTATATATTATGGTATATGGAGGTCTTGGGATGAAAGTGTTTTTTTCAGTTTTGCTGAGTTGCAACTTGTGCAGTTTAATTCTAATATTGAATGTGAAAAATGTAAAAAAAAATAAAAAAATTTACACCTAATTCATAGTTATGTTACTTTCAATTGAGTACCTTGGGATTGAGTCCTAAAACCCGGAAATTAGTTTGCCTTTTAGCTCTCCTGTTTGCCTCGTCTCAGACTCACTGTTTTTTTTTTTTGAATGGGTTCTTGAGATTATTAAATAAGGTCTGTGGTTCACACAAGCTTAAGAGACTTTTGCGTTTTTTAAAAATACGTCAGTAAATACCCTTCTTGAAAAATCTGAGGCTTCTATGTGTCTTTAAAAATGCAGTTGTTAGGAAGTGGCCAAATGAGACTGCAGGACGTCATCACGCAGTGCAGAACATGCTTTGCAGCCTTATTGTGGTTGTGGAGATCAGTCACGCAACTGTAGTGTCGTTCTTTTATAGCCCAAAGTTAGCTTTTTACTTAAGGGGATTGCATGTGAGCTTCAAAAATTGGAAAAGTGGTGTTCAATTTTGAAAATTATCTTGCTAAAAAATGCAATTATCATGAACATTTGTTTGCCACAGAGAATATTTTCTGTAATAATTCAAAATCTAATATAAAATCCCATAGGCTTTTTGATGAGGGAACCTGGGCAACGCTAACTTCTGTATTGGCCTTTAGAAAAATATAATCCCTAGAGCACTCTATATAAATAAACTTAAAAACAAGATTTACTTGCACCATTGGGTTTTGTACTCACTTTTTAAACACAATAAATTAATGTGAGAGATAAAGTGGACATAACATCTGTTTCACACAGCAGTGATCCAACAGTGTATCTTCTCCCCCAAGAAATGTAACATCCCCCACACTATTATTTGTTGTCTATTCTAATGATGAACCACAATATTTAGACCCAGCACTGGTGATAACTCTCTGCAGGGTAGTATGGCATAGCTCTTATTGTTTCCATCTATCTCGGTCTCGCTGTGGTGTTATCATAATAGTATCTGTGGCTCACTGTAGGACACAGTTTTAGCACAGCAGCTACAGTCTGGTCGGGTGTGAGCCCAGTCTTTGTGAGAATGTTAACAGGAAATGCTGTGTAAACCATGAAGTCTCTCCAGAATCGGCCAGCTAGTCTGTATCAATGTGGATGAGGGATGTGTTGTTGTACTTTAGTTTTTAGGATTGGGATTCAGCCGTAGGGATGCCATCAGGTAAATACTGACAGTGGAGTTGCTGGGTTCGTTCTGATGGTGGTAGTCAGTTGTTGTGAATCAAATAAGATGCAAAACTGCAAGACGCTGCCGCAAGTGAAAACTGACCCCTTATACGGGATAGCAAACTTTGTAGCTTTGCTTTCACTTTCACCACACACTGCTTTTCAAAATGAGTTAAGTACTTGATGCCGTTTTGAATTACTGACTGTGATTGGAAGCTTTGACTGACTTTGGTCAGATCATATATTACAGTCAAGTCTTTCAGGAAGGTCAAGACATGCAAAGCTCAAGCACATCATTCACATAACTAGGAGAAAGGAAATAAGCACATAGAGGGATAGAGAGGCAAGAGGAGAGGCTGAATCCCCTGGAGGATGAAGATCCAGATCCAAAACATCTGGAAAGGGGCGACGACAGCCAGACCAATGGCGGCCAGTAGTCCAGCACTGAGAAGCCTGAGCAAAAAGAGATCACAAAGGGCAAGAAAAGGGAGAGAGTGATATAGGCTTGTGCCATATCACATCGTTAACGATGATACCGATATTATTTTTGATAAGAAAAATCCACATTGTGACGATAGCAATACTGTGACTTGTTGACATAATGATGTCATACTGTTTCACACAGCAACAACAACCACTGAAAGCGAAATCGCTACTGGTTTCTTATTTGGGAACTGGTTAGAAGTGTAATTTGTGGTTGATTTTATTTACTTTTTATATTTTATACTGCAGTTCTTTACAATCCAGAGAAATTATATTCAGTTTTTGTTTAATTTTTATTGAGTATTTCAAGGCAAACTGTTTTGTTTGCTTTGTTGCAATTTTATATTCTTGAAATTAATGATTTAATGTCTTGTCCTATTTTGTCACATCATCAAGAATTTTATTTCAAAAATACCCTGAAATATTGTGATATTATTTTGGGGCCATATCACCCCCTAGAGAGATATAAGCTTAATGCTTGGACACTCTTAACTTGTGGGACAACAACAAACAGGATTAGAAAGATGCAGTGGCTTTCAGAAAGTTATTATCATTATTATCATCGGTAGGATAAAGACAAAATATAAATGCTAGGCTTAATAGAGTAATTGAGACTGAGATGGACCTGTTGGATTGGAAGTATAAAAAAACTGAAAGTTTAGGCGAAAATGAGTTTTTGGTTTGCATTTAAAGGCCTCAACAAAGAAAGACTTTCTGATGTTAACAGGGAGTTTATTCCGGAGGAAGGGAGCATGAGCCCGCTGACTTACTCTGATTTGGGGACAGACGGCAGCCCTGTATTATGAGAGTGGAGCGCACAGTATGGAATGAAAGGTTTTAAGGAGATCAGATAGGTATGAACAGGCGTGCCCGGTTACAGTTTTGTAAGTCACCAAACGCACCAAAAATCTTATCTAACATTGTAGTGTTTCCACTTAGCAGATCTACTCAGTGTTTTTGAAGATCTGAATGTGTCCTTGTTCTTTGAGAACCATCTGTTTTTTCATTTTCCGTGTTTGTTGCATCAAATGCCAGAAATCATGAGTAGTCGCATCGGCCACGGGGTCCCACCCAAAGGCCTTGGGCAATTCATGGAGCTGGAGGAGAGCGATCCTTCACTGTTTGACTGACTGAACTGTTTCTTGTTTATCCTGTTGGACTTCATATTGACTCAAGCGTGTGTGTTTACAGTGTGACCAACCTGTCTTAGACAGTTAGAAGTCTGCATATGAAGTGATGGGTTGAGCATTGTGTTTTATGACATTGGTTCCCTCATACACGTTTTGAGTTGGGAAAGGGGAAATATATTTATATTATAACAATACTGTGATATGAAACAAGGTATCGTAATATATTTTAGATATTGTCTTCTTGTCTTCTGATTTGAAAGGCTGCTACAGTAAAGTTATGTTTAATTTTCTGAACTTACCAGACTGTTCAAACTGCAACATCCTTGCAATATTAATATTGACGTCTTTGGTAAAACAGTGTAATATTTGATTTACATATGATCACCCAGCTCTACTTTGAGTTTGGCCTTTATCATAGCCTCCAATATACTTCCCATACTTGATCATTTTAACCACCTAACTGCTATTTGTGTGCTCTCTGGTTCAGACTGGACATGCATCATAGTAGAAGATTTCAGGTATTCCTTTAGTAAACAGCTACCTTATAACCAGGTGAGCCATATTTCTTCCAATGATTTGGCCCTTCAGTAAGAAGTAAGTGGTGCTTGTTCTTGAGGAGGTAGGAAAATTATGTGAAAATATTTACTTTTGTTAGTTAAACATGTAGTGTATGAGATGACAACATAAAATGAGTAGATGAAAAATGGATGAGAGAGAGAGAGTGTGCAAGACAAACTTGGCTAATTTCTCAGTTGTCATTTCATGGTGGTTATTGAAATAGAAGATTCACCGAAATAAAACAAAAATCAGCACAAATAACACCAGGTGGCCAGCTGCTGCAGGTATGTTGGCAGATATAATGGGCTCCCTCCCCCTGGCGCAAGTGGCCAAGTGGCTCTTTAAAAATGTATTCTCATCCCTACTTGACATTTTTAAACCACACTTAAATAGGGCTGCATGATTTGTGGAAAAAAAGAAAAAAATAATCCAATTGCGATTATTTTTGACAGATAGTATTGATCAGTATATATTTTTCCAATTTAATTTCACAGAAAAAATATAAATAAAAGTGATTATAATGATGTGAGTTTAGCTTTTTTGTATGTTTTTGTCTAATTTTTGCTATCATTACATCCAGAAAATGATTTCTAGGTCAGGCATCTCGGTAGCAACACAATGTTTATTTAATGTTATATTGTGATAAATTTTAAATTGATCTAAAAATGGCAGCTCCTGCAATTTGGATTTTGCATTGGACCATATCTTGATTTTAATAATATTTTGATTAATTGTGCAGCCCTACACTTAAATGCATCACAGCTATGTAATATTGAAGAAATGCGACCTCTTCTGCTTTGTATTCCCTTGAGTGTGTATCTATGTGGCACAGCTACATTCCCATAAAAAAATAAATAGTTTTCACTCAACATGACAATAATATGAATTCAGAGACGCTTTTTTGTGTTCTGGATGCTGGCTTCAAAGCCGTCTTCTTGCCTCTGTTTGATCGGTCATTTTCACAACTGTATCTCTTTAAATTTTGGTTCCACTAGCATTTTTGCTTTCAAGTGACAACTCACATGACCAGCGTTGCCTGAAATGACATCTGATCTGTTGAAAACCAGACTAATTGGAAATTAACTGGTTATGGAATACACATCTCTAAAGTTTTTTTTTTTCGGTCTGCCTGTAACAATTGCTTCCACTGTGTGGCCAGTGCTGACATGGCAACTCTCGAACTCTCAGTGCAGCAAACAGGCAGACCGGCCACTTGGATACATGCAGCATCAAGGCATGTGTCCAAGAGGGGACAAGCGGCCCTGCCTGACTCCCTGCCACATGGCTGGTTTGTGTGGATTGTATGTACATGTATCAGTGTTTAGTCATGTTATCAAAACAAGTATTAACTATACTGATTTAGGAAGTTTGGCTCTGTCACTGACCGGATTTATGATTTGCAAAGTTTTCCATTCCTTGTGTAGAAAGTGTTCAGTAGTAGAATGAACAGGGACAAGCTAACACATTTAGGTGTCATGCCTGATGAACAATGGTAAAAATAGCCCAGAAATGGTAGTCCACACACTGCATTGATTGTCTTCCACCACTCCACATTGGGAAAAAAAATGACCTGATTATCATTCCTGAAGCTCGCTGTCATTCCCACTGCCCTAAATCTGTTGGATGACTCCATTATCAGGCTAATATCATGTAGACTTCGGAGGAAAATGACTTAGGTTACAAATCACATTTTTAATTTTATCACCATAATGACTCAAGAATTGAATTTTGGTCTTCATATTTTAGACCAGCTGGAGTCTCCTCAGGATTCTTATGTGTGATGGCTGAGTATCATGGTTTCATGCTTATAAGGAACACCCTAAATATTCAATTATTTTTATTTACGTACTAAAGTAGATAGAGAAATGAAAGTTAGGTGCTTTAAATGATCCTTAAGACTTTTATAAAAAGTCACTATAAAAGTTTGTAGTTTCTTCCTTGATGGTGAAAAAGTAGCATAAACTTTGTCAGTTACATTGGATTCCAATGGTGATGATGGCAGAAATGTTTTCAAATACACAAATCCTTTATCTACTTCACAGCTTTGAAGAGGACAAGAATTGCACAATATTAGCACGTAGTAGCAGTATGTTTGGCCATACAAGTTGTTCATTTATACAGTCAAAAGCAATAGGCTGCATTTCATCTTGAGAGCTTCAGAGACTCCAAAATCACCCAGCAGAACTACAGGGGATAGTTCACAAAGCCCAACTTAGAGCAAACGGATGCAATGCAAATGATGAACAGGCGAGAGATAATCATGCCGGTGTTACCCTTAAAAAAACAGAAGTGCAGAGTTAATTGCTACGTGAGATTGCTCCCAGCACAGATACTTGACCACAATGTGAATTATTGTTTAAGCACAATTGTTTTATTAAAACAGTTTTGATAATGTCTACCATGTTTAAAATGAACTATTCTGTACCTGGCTACTACGTCAGAACATAACTGTCCAGTCGGAGCAGAATATGGATATGACTCAGCACCTACAGCTTTTGCGGCGTTTGTTTGGTGCAGCCATTAATCTTTGGAGCATACTAAGCAAATTGAAGGCTGGTGTAGTGGTTTAGGGCTGAATTCGTTTGAAAACTTTTTCTGGATGTTGGACTTTCTTAACCTTTGAAAACTGGTCTCCATGAGGGGTGTTTCGGTACACAGGCGTTACGGTTTGATTTAGGGATCAAAAGCTGGTGTGAGCTGAATGCAGCCTGAAAAAGCAGAAATGCCAAAGGATAAGTTTCTTTTACTTTATTTTGAAGAGACGGTTGTACAAATGTCAAAAACATACAAAATCATCTTGCTGCTACTGAAGCAGCATTTTGTTAACTGGCAGTTTTGCTAATCTTTTGTAGTTTTTCAGTATTTCACTGTGTTGAGCAAATCATGTATGCAGCCCTAACTATGGGGGGTATGTGTTTAACCCAGCCACGAGCGCATCTCAAACCGCAAAGTGTTACACTGTACGAGCCATGAACACTTTCCTAAAAGGTAGCAGGTCACAACAGGCTATAGAGCTGAAAAGCTGTTCTTAATGCTGTCATACTGAAAATACAAAATAAATATATAATAATAAAAAATTGCATAAGGAGGAGTGTTTCATTTAGTTCCGTCTTTGCTCTACGTCACTGTAGATGCCATTTGCTTCGGTGATTGTTTGATCCCGTTTTATTCTGCAAGTACCGGACTGCGAACCCTGTACCGTTACAGTTTGGCACAGGTGCACAAACCATTATACCACTAAGACTGTGTGAAATCATGTGGCTTACTGCTGTTCTTCAGTAGAAAATGACACATCCACCTCTCAGAAGGTAGATGTTCAACACTTAAAAGGTCAGACATTGGGTGGAGCATCTTTTAAAATAACGACACATTTTGTTTATGAGCACAAACGTGAGACGGAGAATGCAAAACAAATATGAAGGATGGTGATACACAGTTTGAAATGCAGCATTTACCCAGGTTACATCCATGTTCGGACACTAATTTGAGTTAAAAAGTTATACTTTGTGTTTGAATCTGTGCAATGCAAACTGGATACAAATACAATACAAATGTCACAACCAATATAATGAGAGTGTCTCCAGCACATCATCCTCCAAAGGCCTTTTGTGCTTTATTTAATAGTCTTCCCACATGTAAACATTTCCAAGACCTTTCAAAGCATCATAAAAAAAGACAAAGCCAAATATTTGGATGCAATTTTAAGGACTTGACAACTTTTTGATTGTGGAGGCTTAAGACACAATCAAACCAGCAATTAAAAACAGTCAAAGTTCAATACCCAGTCGTGACCTCACTGTTGCGTGTGTTAACAAATGCAACAGCTACAACAACGCTTAACAGCCACACCCAATGATGATGTTGGTTTTGGTCTTTAAAAAAAGGTTAAACCTGCTGCCAAAGATTCTATTTTAATCCTTGTTTTATAGCATTATCGTTCTTTTATGAATACTACATTCTCCAGTTGGTGTAAGCTATTGTTCGTTCTTGGCAAATGTGCAACCTAATGCTTGAATGTTCATGCTGCTCTTTATGCTGAAAAGGAACATATGCTAATTTAAAAAATAATAACCAGACAGTGGCCATTGATAATCATGAAATGAATACTACTTCACAATTTGTCTTTGTGTGTTTTGCATATCAAGTTTATAATTACAACTTGCAACTATTTTCATCTTTTAATTGCTGGCTAAGCTGGTGATATGTTCAGTTAAATATACTGCTTGCTGTACTTTTTGGCCTATAGACCGAATCATTATGTTTATTCACAATAACCTCAGGTTAGAAAACTGCTGTGTCATGTATAATATATATATGTATATATATAATCAAATAGTGCTAAGCTAACTCTGCCTTAATTTATTAGTTTTAAGCCACCTAAAAAAGTCAATATTAGTTTAAGTATATGCTTTAGTTAGAATATTTTCACCACTTTACCTTGATGTAAGACAGCCCTTATCGGCACAGATTTGAAACTCTTACCTCAAAGCCGCCAGACTTGAGAAAAACAGTCATTTTATTCAACTGAACGGCAGAGTTGCTGGTCTACCGCTGCCTCATTCAGGTGCTGTGTGAGGTTAAGCTCAGCTAATATAAAATTAATGCTCACCTAAACTGAAATTGATTTTTTTGTTTTGTTTTGTTTTGGACAGGGCCGCAGCCTGTCCAAGTAGTGCATTGCGTCGCTTCCATGCTGGTAGATTTGTTTTATCAAAGCAAAGCAAAGAAACAGCGTTCATAAAATAAGCACAACAGAAAAGTCAAATAGTTTGGATTACGGTTTTTATCTCTATATCTTTATATGTAACAGTCACAACTGAAAATGACAACAGAAATAAACAAATTTGCCGAATGTACATATCTCCACAATTCAAAACAGTAGCCAGTTATCTACCCCGAATTTACTTTTGTTGTTAGCATGATGTCACAGTGATTTAGATGGAGAACATTGGAAAGGTAAACACAATCATCATAGTCTGTTATCAAAGATGGTTAACACTACAGAAACCTTGTAGCCAGTTTTGCTTACAGTTCTTCAAACTGATTGCCTAAACAGGCCTAGCAAGTTACGGCACGTCACACAGCGAAACATTCATTGGATCTTAAACAATTTCTCATTTTCATTCTTCTCGAAAAAGAGTTATTGACAGTGCTGCTCGACAAGTTCTTCTGCGTGCTTAATTGAATGAGGGGGTTATTGTTTTGAGGATTTTGTTGTTTGCACATGACATGTTATTTCATATTTTCATTATTATTACATCATTCGTATCACTTAATTTGCAACTAGTTTACGTGTAATTACTACCTGTATGTACATGTGAAATTTAGGTTTTTAGATTTCATGTCTGATGTCTTTTGGGTGTCTCTTAAACACAGAATGTTTTATCATCTCCAGCCCAACCTAGATTAACCCCTACGGATGAGAATCTGCTGAAAGTTGGGATTGCCAATTTAACTCAAAAATATGTGGCAACTGACCTACTTTACACTGTTGTGGTCTTACGCGGTTGCACTGCACACATGATGTCCTCAGCTTCTTGTTGTCTTGTCTGGCACACTTTATTTCTTTGCACCCTTTAAGCTCTTTTTTCCCTCCTACTCTGGTCACTTCCTGCTACCATCCATTTCTGAGAAATGTAATCTGATAGCAGTCTGCGTGTGTCCTGGCCCTCCAGTCTGTATGTGGGTATGAGCTTCTGGTTTTACAGGATTATGGAGTAACCATTTGGAAGCAATTTGGCTGAAATTGGAGATTATCCCTGTCTAGGGTTTTTGAAAACATTTAGCTATTCCTTTTTATTATAGCTAGTAAACATTTGTGGTTGAGAATGTAGCCAGTGATTTGAGGCTGGAGAAAACGACCTGAGACGCTCGACTTGACATGTTAAGGTGCTTTAAAGCTCAAAATCTAGACATTCCTTATGTCATTTTATGGTCCGTAAATTACGATCTGTTAATGGTGTGAATCAATTACTCAAAATGCGACTGAATGCTTTTATGCATTGCATATGCGTGCTCGCCAAAGATGTGGGAACAATGTGTGCTTTTTATTAGTGTGCTAGCTCTCTGTGTTATAAAGGTACGTTCAGAAGTGCATCAGTGTGTCTCTGTGTTATGAAAACAACCGTAAGCATACATGTTTTAATGTGACTACATGGTCATACATTCTTGCGTGCTCACGCACAAAAGTGTGGTTTGCACTTCCTGGACTTAACTGCTGTTGTCGTTGTCACGTTGCTGAGAGAGAATCCAGGTGGAGACATGCGCACACATACATACACTCTGTGTGGCTCTCACTCGCTCTCTCTCTCTCTCTCTCACACACACACACACACACACACACACACACACACACAGACAGCTTGGCAGATTCAGGGTTAAAGGCTTCCATTTTGTTAGGTAACACCCTAATGGTCTGATCTGTCAGTGGCGTTAAAATGGCAGGGGCTTAACCCTTGGCGTTCGGGACACAACCAGTAGGGGCACACACACATATACACGCACACACACTCTGGGCTGGCCGAGCCTACAACAGAACAACTGAGGAGGAGGAGGGGAGTGTGTGAGGCAGGGAGGGGTAGAGGGAAGGACGAAGAGTGAGCAAGTGAGAGAGAGAGAGAGAGAGAGAGAGAGAGAGAGAGAGAAGACAAGGAAGAGTATTTTTCACTTGGGTACAGTTAGATTATGGCTCAGCTAACCACATGCGCTCTGCACCCTTCTCCCTCCCCCAACCATGGCACCACCTCAGCTGGGTCCCTGCCCCCACTCTTAGTTTGGTGAGCACAGATTAGCATAGGTAGTGTGATATTTTTATCGATTCAGATGATATCCCTAAGGACAAGAGCTCTACTCTTTGATAGCCTGAAAGGATTCTGGAATTGAAAAAGCACATTTTATAAGCAGCATAAGACACAAATATCATACAGCAGTATGAGAAACCTTTAATGATGGTGAGAATAGGGATGGGGATTGTTAATTTTTATTAATATTGATTGATATGATTATGGAGACTCCTTAATGAGCCGAGTCTTTCGCTACCACTTTTGATACTTTTCTATTATTTGGTAGAAAGACGAGGCGACATTTTTTTTAAAAAAATTTAATATTTTGATTTAAATATTTACTTTGAAAAATCTTGGCATCTGTAGTTTTAATTAAGATGATTAGAGCTCATGATATGAAGTTAAACAGGTTGTAATTCTATTTCTACTATCCATTTTATAATGCTCAGAAAACAAATCCTCACCCAAACAACTGTAGAATTCAAGTTTCTCAATTCAAGTTGATGACATTTTAGTTACCTTTGCCTAATATTCATTTTACTAAGCCAACCTTCACAAACATCACAATTAATCCTTATGCAACCTTGTCTATTAAGCTGAATAGCTCTTAACCTGCCCATTTCAACATTGGATTGCTATTTTTAACTGATGGGACTTGCTACAAAGTTTGGGTGTGCTTACACACAATGTTGATGTGCTTGGCTATGGAAGTTGTGTCCCCCCTTTGACCTCCAGATTCACTTGGTTTAATACTTGTTTGCTGTCAATTCAGTTGTATCAAAAAACTTCATTGGACAATCGATGATTGTGGATCAGTGATTGTATTTAAGTGAGGTGCCTCGAGATATAGTGTTACATTATAGAACCCAGGGGACTTGATAGCAATATCTATAAGCTCAAATGTAATCGATTTTCGGGTTTTTAAAAATGCGGAACCAGAGCTGGGTTTCGATCCCCATCCCTAGGTGACAGTTAGAGGTTTAACGATCCATCGATCTGGATGGATTTATCGCTCTAGTGAGCAACGATCCGGCATCATCGATGCAAAGTGAAAACATCGCTCTATATCATCCTCTTTTGGATGCGCCTTTTATTTTGAAAGTCTTTATTACAGTCAAACCATGGCAGGCAGATAATGACAGCAGCCAAGAGATCGATGATGAGGATAACGTTATTTACTCGGGAGTAAATCAGCAGTGTAAAAGTATTTTGTATTTTGAGTACATGCCATATGTAAACAAAAGCCATACTCAGGAAACATGACGCACCATCTGCTAGCTTCATAGCAACGCAGCAACATGAGCTGATCTGTTTCAATAAAAAAATGTGAATGCAGACTGAAATTCAACTGTGCTGTTCTGTTGGGAAATGCAGTTACGTAAACCAGCAGTGAGTAAATTAAATATAAATAATACATAAATTGTTAAGCTATGACTAGAGGAAAAGTCAGCTAGCTGCTAGACTGATATATGCAATGTAAAATGCAATAGGCGTATGCTAAAAACATTAGCATGTTGTATATGTGGGGGAAACGTGACTTGACTAGTTGTTTTGGCTATGAACCCTGACAGTGTTGTTGAGCTGAGTTCTATATTTTTATTAAGAGATCTTGTTGTTCATCCATGTTTTATGGCTGTTGGGAGAAGTTTGCCTTAAGAGATTTATGAAAATAGCCCCAAAGTTTTAGGGAAAAGATCATGCTCTTGGTTAAAAAGAAAAAATTTCATCCAGAAACGGTTTTCCTTTGGTGCAGTTTTTGTCTCATGTCGATTGCAGCCCCCTGAATCGAATCAAATCGAAAACTATCGTGGCAGACTTTGTGATATTGTCAAATTTCACATTGTTGTCCAAAGAATTGATATATTTTTGCATCATGATGAAACTAGTGATTTACATACGTAGTGAAAAGTATGTAATCACCTTGAATTTAAGTTAATAATCACCATATTATGTCAGCGGTAAGAAAATTGCCAGTTTAGGCAGTTAATTTAATATAACAACGGCCAGGGCCCTTTAGCCACACAAGAAAAAGAGTTGTCCCTCTGCTGTCTTTTATTGGGTTATAATAACCCATACGTGTATTGCTTTTATTGGACAGTATAATTGTTGTTTCTCCTCTCGTTGAACCCTAAAGGCACAGTTGAAAAGCCTCAGTCTTTTTAAAATGGCTGTTAATGTGTTGGCTGGCTGGGTCCGGTCCCAGTGGGGAGATCATTACAGTGCTGGAGATGAGAGGCCAGCACGCTACCTGAGGGGATGAGCTTTTGCCATTGATCTGCTCTCTATGAACTACTGGACACAATAGGAGAGCGACTGAGTATAAAACCTGTCGTGTCAGTCTAGGTCACAAGATTTCCATTTGCTTTCAGGGAAGTGCATCTTATCTTGCCGCACTACACATGGGGATTGGAGGTTTTCTGCACACACCTTATTTTATAGACAAGCTGAGTATTGTTTGCATATACAGCCCTCACAGAGAAATGCACATTTATTAAATGTATTGATTTGAGCAAGCCTACTTTGATGCAGTTACTGTGCAAAAATTAAACAGCTTGGTACAAACCTTTTTATTCATTTTTTGAATAAATTTGAATGGTCAGAAAAAAATGTCTTCCCTCGCATGCAGCCCCTTACTCCCTCATCCTTTGTTCTGATCTTAGATCTGCTCTGCCCCGAGGCCTTATTATTTTGACGGAAATGAGAGGGACATACTGTACATCCACTTCTCTATAGTCTCCAGAGAGGAGTAGGCACAGATCTCTAATCACTCGTTGCCTTTTCCTAATCTCTTTGTCATCCTATCGCCATTTTCCTTGCTGTTGTAGATAATGTATTTGCATGTCAAAGTAATGTATCTTTAAGAGGTTTGATCTTTTAAACTGGGACTAGTAAACTCTATAATACAGAGTGTTCTCTCAATGTGTCACCAGTATTATTCAGGTGTATATTATGAATGGGCATGAGTACGTTAATTGTGGATTTGGTCAGTATTTCTTAAACCAGGGTTTGCCACACAGTCATTTATGTGCGGCGCACTGCTGCAACATCAGCATCACCCGCCACATAGAGCTGTTTGAGTTTTGGAGCTGCACCACTCCTGCAGTACAGTCTGGACGCGCATGAAAGTGAAACTTGACTGTTCATTAATTCATTAATTACAGTTTTAGTTTAGTCTGTTGGTTTTCCAACATACTTTCGATAAATTGGGCTGCATTCCCATGAAAACTGTGCACACTGCAGTCCAGCTCTGGCTCTTACCTGTGCAACGGCATTAGAAGAAAGTTTGCGCTCACTCGCTTCTGCTGCAGCTGCTCCTCTAATCCATAGATCTAAACTGACCAGGTCTGATCGATCCAACAACAAACTGATTGAAAGAACATCTTAAACTCAATAATCAGTTTGTTACTAAATTATCTGCAACTTAAACTTGACAAAGTGCTGAGGAAAAAAAAAATCATGTAGAAACAAAAACCTTTTACTTTAGAGAGGAGACACAGAACGAGCACAAAGGGACACACAAATGCACACAAGTTTTCTGACACCTTCCTTTTCCCATCCATTCTGGTGTCTGTGTGAGTGCGTTGGGACCGTTAAATGGCTCTTTGTTGGGTGTTGGCAGCTGTTGCTGTATTAGAGAGTGCTAACTGGTCATATCAGGAGCTGACTGCTCCGGACTCTGAAGAGAGTATTTCAGGGCTGCATCTAACCGATGTACTGACAGCAACAGAAAGTTTGCTGGTTTTTCTTATGGAAATGTGGAATTTATGGTTTAATTGCCTAATTGAAGCCTTGTTGTTGAATAAATGAATTTCAGACTGCTATTGTTATCGATTGTTGACCAATTTACATTCCCACTCTTGCATTACATTTATTTTTTCTTGAAGGTACTCAAGCACTCTAATAATTTAATGCGAGTATTCAAATATGGATGTTTCTTAAAATTCCCATTCTTGATGTATATGGTGATGTAGTAGTGGCGTTTGCTCAGTTTGACTTCTTTGAACTCAAGGTGCTTGAACTTCCTTCCAGAAACAGAAAGCTAACCACGCAGATAAAATGTGACGCACCTACAAAAGCTAAATCTACAGAAAATCTATCTCATTTATGAACCTGATTTTAACATCAGTCAGCAGTTTTAAATTCCTGCAATCTGAGCCCGGCCTTGAGTGCACTGGCTATGTGTGTAATGTAAATCAAGGAGCCGTACTTTCACAAGGCTGGCAGGCATTATGGTATGCCTGAATACTGCAGTGGTGTTCTAACACTGGACAGTAACAGGCTGAACTGGTACTCTGGGTTGCTGATTCTCAGGCAGCAAGGTTTGGGGTACCAGTTTCCTCCAAGCATCTCCCGATGGACCTGCTGATGGACAAGCCAGGCTTGTTTGTGAGATTGTAGTGTCAGTTTCATTTGGTTTTACACACTGGATGGATGGAGCTGTGGGAGCATTGAAACTGGCAGGAATGCTACTTGCTCTGATTGAGTCAGGATCTTTTCTCAGTTGATTGTCTGGACATAGAATAGAAAGTTTGTCCAATTTTAGACTAAATTGGTTGACGTTTAAGTAGAGGATGCTGTAAAAAATATATACACTCTCTGAGATATTCATTCTATCACTGATTTATTTATTTATCTTGAACGCCTAAGAGAAAATAAAGAAATTATTATTCCAACAAGCAGACAAAAAAGTAATATTAACAGGGAAAAAAAACATAAAGCAAAAAAAGGTCAATCATATGATGACTAGGTTTACACATTCAAAAAGGAGTGAGAAAAATTACAAACCTATTTAATCCCACCCTTCTCCATAAGTCATTGAATTTTAATTAACTGCTTCCTTATTAATTTAAACCAATACTCTAATTAACTAAACATTTATGCATACACCCACGTACCCAAAATCAAATATCAACAATTTTACATTATTATTTACAGAAAAAAAAGAAGAAGGTACTGTTTATACTCATACTGGTGTTCACAGCCAGGCATCCATCATAACTTTACAGTGTTTCCCACAAAAAGAGTGTATGTGTGGAGGTAGCTGACGACGGGGGTAGGACTCAATGACGACAGCAACTTTCAGTCCACACGTGCATTTATTCAACAAATAAATGCACGTGTGCGAAACACTGCTAACAAATTAGACTGGCTTAACTTGGCCAGAGAAAGAGCGGCTTTATCTCCATCAAAATGAGTTCTAATTTTGGCTCATGGCACCTGTGTTACATCTGTTTGTCCCTACGTCGTCTCCTTTCATCACAAATACTCCGAGCAGTGTCTCAGTGCAACACTATCTCAGCTTCTGGTGGCTTTAAGCACTGATGCCATGTTTTTTCTGCCCTCCAATCCTCTCAGGTGTCTCTGTGAATGTCATAGACAGGCTCTTGTGTTTGATGGCGAGGCTTTCGCTGGATGATTTCCTCCAGTTTCTTTGTCTTCCTCACTTGTTCAATAGCTCTCAGTGTGAGTCTCCTTTAACCTGGAGGTATGAATGACCTATTGAACGAAAGGCCTTTAGGGCACATATAGAAACCAAGGTGCTGAATAGAAAGTGGGCTCCAGTGATTAGTTGTCCTTAGTTAAATTCATAATGAAATGGAGTATGATGCAGCACTAAAAACTAGTACACACATCTCTCCAGTCTGGAGTGCATACATAACACTCATAATCACAACATATGCACGGACAACAACTTCATTTGGTTGTTGCTTAGCAGCAGTGCATCCAGCACATGAATCATTGGATCCATGATGCTATCCATCTCTTCTGGGACAAAGGTAGCCACATGTCTCTAGACTTAAAACTAGCAACCACATTCGTTCTTTTAACATGCAGATCTGATTGTCCTGGAGGGTTGAAGTCATTTTGTACCTGATACAGTTCACCGCCACACTGTTACAGCCACTGTTTCTGCAATCTTACACAGTAAAGTGTGGTTTCTGAAACATTGTGTGAGGTATATGCACACATACCCACCCACACACAAGCTGTCATCTCTGGCAGATAGATAGCCTTTGTGTCCAGGGATGGTACAGCAGGGCACATCTGTCCTTGCTGTGTACCAGAGCAGGGTCCATTTTAGGCACTGTGCACTCATATCTAAACAAAGACCTGAATGTTTTTTATTTTAGATGTATCGGTTGGTTTAGTTTCTGCTACCATTTCTTAGCTCAACATCTTGCAAAGTGTCAAGGATGCCAGTGTCTTATCTCTAGTAAAAATAAAACTTGGCTGAATTCACAGATGTGACGTGTTGGAACAAACTGCAGCCTTACTGCAGACAGCGATTTGTTGAAGTTGCAGTTTCATTTCCTCACCTTACTTTGCAGTTCTCTCAAAGCTTTGCTTTATAGACAGCACACAGTGGGAGGTTTTGTATATCTGATCCATATGGTGAATTATATGACCTTCACTTGCCTTTTTAATCTTTCAAGCCTGAAAGATGCCAGAGAAAACATTTTAAGATGTTTATAAGAGTATCAAATATCATGAAAGGTGGGTCTTGGATGACAACATTTTCATGCCCGTCAGCAGCTGTTGACTTCCAAAGAAATTAGTCATGTCAATGAGGCGTCCTTCCCCTGTTGTCTGGTAGACACGTTTTGGAATGTCCAAAGAGCACGTCATTTTCTCCTCCTCCTTCCCTCCCTGTGTGGGACGTGCCTGTGGCCTCCCCATCTCCCTCCCTCCCTCCCTGCTGCCACTCTGTCTCTCCAGGGGTTAAACCTGCGCCTTCTCTCAATCGCCGACCAGTTAAAACCGGTTTTGAGGGAAGCGCTTTTTGTCTCTCATGGAATCTTGGGATAGGGTCATGTGGAGCTGTGATGATGTCACGTTGGACGAGGGAGACCTTTGAGTCAGCTCTCTGAATCAAATGTACAACATGGGGCATGTGTGCACTCGGTTTCAGCCCAAATGATCAATTGGACTATCGTGTTGGATTTTTTAAAATTTTTTTATTTTTTTGATTTTCTCATCTCTGTGCAAAATGTAAATAAGCATCATGTTTTTATATAAATTATAGTAAAATTCTGATTCATCAATTAGGCTATCATATTGGATTTTTTTTATATAGACATTTGCTCATGTCTGTGCAACATTTAAATAAGCATCATGTTTTTATATAAATTATAATAAAATGGTGATTTAAGATGGGTCTGGGATCTGTGGGTGACTGTTCCATAGTGAGTGCATGTCCTACATTGGTTTTTTCTGCTATTTTTCTGCTGTGTAATAGGTTTTTCCCAGAAATCTAAGTGGATCTCTCTCTATCCTCTGCTGTAACTGTACTGAGTGAGATTTGGGTCAGCATCTGGGGCATTGGCAGAGGTACAGGAGATGCCTGTTCACCTCATGATTGTCCCTTTTAAATGGCAAAATTATAAATGTTCATGTGCATGACTCAACAACAAAGTGTATTGTCAGTATGTTTTTAAGGTTGATTATTTCCCACAGCAACCAGGGGTTACATGCTGGACATGCACTCAGTAGCATGGACGTCTTTATTCTTATTGTGCACTGGTGGCACTGCTGTGACTTTATATTTCATATAATTGCACCGCTGCAGGTTTGGCTGCACAATTTTAGTCTATTGGTTTAATGTAATAGCAGTGGGTGGGATAAAATGTCATTATAAGTACTTGAAATGAAAAAAGATGCTGATATTTACATGCAATAGATGGGATCGATTAAGAGTTTTTTCTTTCAAATGTCTGCTATTTGAAACCATTAAATGGCAGACTTGTAAACAAAGTAAAAAAAAAAAAAAGAAAAAGGAAAAAAAAGGACTGAAGAATCAGTTGTATCAGTTCACCAGGGATTACCGTTCTGCTGGGCGATATGACCTGCCGTACGACATTTCATAGGATTTTGTCAGTATCTCAGTGCATCAAGGCACCTCTTTAAATGACTGGTTTGAATGTTTTACATAGGTCTATAGCAGCCCGTTGCATTATCACCACCACCACCAGCACACACATTAAGAAAACATGCCAAAATCATCTTGTGTATAATAATGGCCTTGAAACAGCGAGAGAGTGCACTGCAAACAATCTTTACTATGCAAATTGCAGTATAGCAAACACATAACTTAAAAATGTGACGGTATAAGGGCCGGCTTGCCTGGAGGCCGGCCTGGAGCTGGTATGTCAACGGTTTTAAATTTAATTAAGACAGTTATCTTTGCTACGGTGCTCCACCTTGTTTACTACAGACAGAATTGGGAGTGATGTGACACTTGAAATTTGTAGGGACACAGTAGCATAATGTCAGTTATGCACTACTTACCTGAGAAGAGCGTGTACCTCGCTGAACCTCTTGCTTTTCATTTCAGGGCTTATGTTAACAGGTTAGAGTAGCCGCAACAGCTCGCATGAGCACGGGAGCTCGACTATGGCTCATCCGGTGTCTCAGTTTGTGACCTCTTTTTTTTGCATGTGCAGAGTTTGCAGCAAACAGACTGAAAATTGATTGTTGATAGTCATGTTGACATCATACCGGCAACATTACACCCCTCACCGCAGTTTCAGTTTCTATATCTGTAAATATGCTGCAGACATAAAAATACAAACATCTGTTTTTCTTAACACTTCCTGTTTCTGTTTCAAAGTAAATCCCATTTCTGTGGAAAGAATTCCTTCATTTCTTGACACAAGGCTTATATTTTGAAATATTTGCAAGACCGTGTTGTGGAAAATGCAGTGTCTTGCACAGCTCTGTAAATTAGTAGGGAAGCACGATATTGTTTTTTTTTTTTTGCCTATATCCGCTTTGCTAATATTTAACAACTCATTTGGCTGATGACCGATATCGATATATCCAGTGTTTTTCATCATTTAGTGATCATCAAGTCTCTGTAGTGGATTTAACATTATATCATACATTCTCTTATTGTGATGGGCCGCAAAATACAATGATTTTCATCGTCTGTAACATTTTTTTCATTTTGCAAAGAAGAAGAAAAACCTTCAAATTAGAGTTGATGTTTTGTACATTGTTGATTTTGTACATTCTGCCAAGAAATAAAAAATAAAATTAAAATATTGGTTCGTCATATCGGCAGAAAATGGTATGTTGGACGATTCAGATATTTCATTTTAAAGCCGATTCCAATGATGTGCCAATATTATCGTTCATCCCTATAAATTACTGGCAAACCGGCTTTTAATTGATGAAACAACATAAAACATTCTTTTATTGAGAGCCATTATCAAATGCAAACTGAATTCAGAAAGATCGGGCTGGCAGGCAGCAGCGTCTCAGCAGCGTACGACGGCGCACCTTAGTGTGTGTATCTGTCTGCTGTCCAAACCTGTACCCTGCTGTCTCATTTGAATCCATGCACAGCCACAAGTGTAACCATTTAGCTTTTTGTCAGTGTTTGTTGTCTGTTTTGTGAATGTGTTTACAGCTTGTAACCGTTTTTGTCTTTTGTCTCTCCAGGGTGAGAGCAGCCATGTCAGAGGAGGCAGTGCGTCAAACGCGCAGCCAGAAGCGGGCTCTGGAGAGGGACCATGCACCTCTCACTGAGCCCCTGGAGGACTTGGACAGTAAACGGGTTAAGCTGGAGAAGAGTGATGCAACTGGAGCTCCCCTGGCCTTGGTGGGATCTGGAGCTGAGGGCGTGAAGCTGAAGAGTGAGCAGGCTGCAAAGGTAGCAGCCAGCATCCTAAAATCTGGGGAAGTAAAGGCCACGATCAAGGTGGAGGTGCAGACGGGAGACGAGCCGGTTGACATGAGCACATCAAAAAGGTGAGACAAGGAAAAGCTCACAGGATCAAGGGGTGTTTTTGCATACAGAGGTAATATTAGTTGTGCTTCACACTGTTCGTGCATAAGTGCGAGAGCATGTCTGTCATAAGAAACTAAATTGTTGACTTTACATCATACTGTCAAAGTCATTAGACTGTGAACCACACGGAAAGGAATGCTGTAAACACTTCACCTTAAACAGTTTGATCTATTTCTGTACACTGGGCCTCAGAACTGCACAGTCAGCCAACTTTGTCCACAATAAACCCTTTGTAAGTATTTCCAGCTGGACAAAATGCACCATAATCTCCTTACTAGCTAGTTTACATGTGTGAGGGGGTAAGATGCAAAGAAGCTGCTGTATTTGTGTTTGGTTAACTGATGGTGGATCATCATATGGGTTAAAGGATGAGTTTGGCGAGCAGGACTCACACAAGCTGCATTTTTGAGTGTGTTTGAAAACTTTAAGATTATTTATTTTCTGTAGGCCCTTGGATGTCACGCTCTCACGTACAGTGCATGGTTGTGCTTTGAGAGGTGTCTGCTGGAGTTTCGGGTTTCTCTCTAACTTTGCACTTGCGAGTGGTCTGACAGGAGTCATACAGGAAGTCGTCGTGTGGTTGTCTGCAGCCTGCCCCCATTTTGAAAAGTTTGAGGCTCCTGAGGCCCGGGCTCCATTTTCTCCCACAGCAGCACCTGAACTCTGCCTCACACTTCACACAAAATGAAGGCTACGTGTCACAAACTGGTTCCAACTGGCCGTTGCCATGGTTTCCACATTGGAAGGAGCAGTTAGGGAAAGGAGGGGCCATGAGGGGTTGGTGGGTGTGTCACATGACCACACAGAGAAATGCCTGATGTCATGTGACATGTTTGGTAGAGCGATAGATACACAGAGTGATGTGATGGCAGTTTAAGCTGAATCACCTGTCTGTTCCACTCTTAAGTGTGTCGGCCCTGTTTGTAATGTCACCTTTGGCCCCTGTTTAACCCTCAGCATGTGTTTGCCTGCTTACTCACTGCAGGGTGATTACCTTTTCATTGCTCGCAGGAGACTTAGCCTGTGTGGGGCAATTTAATAAAACTATCAATGAAATGGCATGCAAGCTGAATTGCATATAGGTTCATGCATCAAAGGAGTGTCACTAGGAAAAAGATTTACTCCCTTCCTCACTCGAGCAGCAGTAGTAGTAGTTTTGTATGTAGTTTACGTGCTTTGTATTCGGGTGATATGTAAAATATTATCACAATATTTCAGGCTATTTTTGTGATAATGCTATTCTTGACGTATGACAAGAATATTTGAGAATATTTTATAATAAATTATAAGAAGGTACAAGGAAGATTTATAAATTATAATTTAAACATTATTAAAAAAAAATGAAATTAAAATTTTCCTCTACCCTGCTACATCTTTTGGAGTTGAAGGAGGTGTTTAGTTGTAGCAGGATTGAGGACAGATTTTAATTGCATTTTTTTAAACTAGGCTTATAAATTGACTGATGAATCTACCTTCTTGAAATTATTTATAAAATATTCTTAAATATTCTTTTCATATCGTCAAGAACGTCCTTATCGCAAAAATAGCCTGAAATATTGTGATAACATTTTTTAGCCATATCAACAAAATAAGTTTTGTATTTGTCAACATAAATGTAGATCACATGCAAATATTCAGTAAAAACTGAGCAAAAATAATCTTAGTTCTTAGAATTGTAAACAACAACAGTAAGTCAGAGTGAGATTCAGATTCTGTATAATATATAAATAACAGCAAAATGAAAGCGATCAAAAATTACACTTTCAAACGACTGCCAAATACAAAAAACATTGTCTTCAGTCTGTTAATATTACATATTTATAAATGACTTAAGTTGTTTTCTCCACCTGGACCTGTATTCGCTGCTGTTTCTCCTCCATTCTTCCTGTTGGGGTGTGTGTAACGCAGCGCTGACGCTCAGCCATCCCTGCACACACACACCTGGATTTGTTTTGATAGGCAGTTATGCTATGTTGACTAGTGCACATTCATATATATATATATATATATATATATATATATATATATATATATATATATATGGACAGGCTCATGACAAAATTACCTGTTGACACTGACTCCTGTGTGTGTACGACGAGAGAAAAAAGGGGGAGAGAGACGCTGTTCTGCTCACGGCCGCTGACTGATAACTCTGACCGGTAAGTCGCAAAAAGAGTCTGAAAAGTCCGGGGCTATCCATAAAACATTCAGGATGCCCCGGCCACTGATTCAGCTCTACTGAGGATGCTCCTGACCGGTCGCAATTTTGCTCTCAGCTGTGCTTGTTGTTGCTGTATGTAACAGTCTGCCATCATTTTGTCAACAAATGGAAATATTGCCATTAAGATTATATGAATTTTTCTTATCATATTAAAAATGATACCGGCATGGCATCGTATTGTATCGTATCGGTAGATCGTGGAGGATATGATATGGCACAACCCTACTTTGACTATATTGTAACAAGTTATTTGAACACATCTTTTCCAGGCCTGTTTATACCCCAGCTATTTCATGTATGTAAGAGACTTAAGTAGCTTAAAATGGCACATGGAGTGTTGCAATTCATTTTAAACAGAGAATCCCGCTGCACCCTAATAATGACTGATTCAGCAGTCCTATAGTGGGGGTCATTGGGAAGCCATGATCGGGGAAGCCGAGGCATGCAGAAATACTGGACCTTACATAACCAAGCTGCTGCTGTGTGTTGTGATGCTTGTGTAAGCTGTTCTCAATAGAGCAGCAGCAACCATCACAAGCTAGTCCGTGTCATTTTAGAGGGAGGCCAAGTCGGTCAAGGCACCGGGTCGCCATTTGTGAAAGATGATGAAGCTTGATTCCTCTGTGATGCTAATGTCTGACAGTTTATCATATCGTACGTGAGGAATGTAAACAGAGCTGGGGAGGAAAACCGCTGCCTGTTGAGTCTTCAGCTGTGCTTTGGGAGAGTAATCTTTCTCAGAATAGCGTTAAGGGGAAGTGCCAGGGTGTGGGACATCTTTCTAAATTTGAATGAAAGGTATCAAGGAAGCATTATCAGGATGTAGCAGTGGGTATTAACAAGGTTTGATTGTGTTCTTAGCTGCTGGGCAAAGTAACATGACAGTAAGTGTTTGTTTAGGTTTGCCTATTCTGCTAAAATTCTCATCTCATAGCACAAATATGAACAACATGCTTATTGTCAAAGTGTTGACCTGGTTGAACTGAGCATGCAGCGTGTGTGGAGGGGAGCTGTTAGACAGCTGTTGTGAGGGGTAGCAGAGAAACGTGTCTGAAGACAGGAGCGTGTGCAAGGAAGAAAAAGTGTGAAGAACTGAGTCAGTGAGTTGGAGTATAAAAGATGAACAAGTAAGTGAGGGTGGGGGAGGGGTGTGTGAAGTAGTGACTGAGTGAGTGACTGAGTGAGAGAGTGTACACAATAGGTTGGCTCCTGGCCATGTATTCCCCTCCCCCTCACTGTCACCCTCTCCAGTGTCTCCAGCGGACCTCCGCTCTGCTCAGCTTGTGACTCTAGTGTCGGCAGCTGGGAGGGAGGGGAGAGCTGAGGCCCAGGCTGTGCTGATCGGGCTAGGCCATAGGCCTCACCACGGAGGTAGGGGAGGGGTGAGGCCCTGTCTGGGTGGTAAACTGGGCCTAAGCTTGAAGCCCTGAAGCCTCGCTCGACAGCGTTTGAATAATTATACAACTTCACTGCATGTTCGTGTGCATAACTTCACATAATACCCCAAACCTTTACCTCTCACAGGCTGTCATATATAACACTTCGTACCTTACCTCACTCTCCACCAGTTCTCCCAACCACCCCGACTTCTATTTTCTTACGCACCAACCCACAGGACCTGACAGGATCCCCACTGTGATGGAGGCAGATTTATTCCTCTGCCATGGTCCACGTGCTGTAAAATTACAACCACCCTGTACTTCTAATCTCCACCCCTCTCAAGATTGATGCATATGCAGCTCACCACGAGTCGCCTTTGTTCTCCTCAGCCCTCAGGAAAAGCCACTTAACATTTTATCAAAGGCTTTAATCCTTTTCCTCCTATAAAAAACAAAAATGCAGTTAATTTGCCCTTTGGTTTGCATGTTGTTTGTGACTGACTTTGCCGTGTCTGTTGCTTGTAAGAGAGCAGACAGTCTGTTCGCTGACGTTACCTTTCGCTTGAGATAATGGGTTGTTGCGATCTTCCCCTGCCGCCATTACTCCATTATTGATCTCTTGGTTCTTGTCTTCTTGTGTGTCCCAGTACACATTTGCACTACAACAGGGATGATGAAATCATTATCATGTACTGCCATCTGCTGGGTGTAAGACAAAACTACAAATCAGTTGCAGTTCATGGTAACATCAGTGTTCTGCACTGAAAGAGAATTCAGTGCTGAATATTGATCAAACGCTGAAAAGCATTCTCATTGTAACCGTTTTCTGTCTTTTTCATGGTTCTCCTCTCAGTGACATTAAGAATGAGCGGCAGCCACCATCGCCAGATGATGTGATTGTGCTGTCAGATAACGAGCCATCCAGCCCTCTGATGAATGGTCACTGCTTCACAAAGACTGACACAGATAAACTTATGGTAAGAAAACCACATTTAAACTTTGCATACAACACAGTCTTAAGCCTCTTCACAGCTGCACTGCAAGCCAGATCATACGTATACAGGCTTTACTCGGCTCCCTAGTGCAAAGTCCGTATAATGTTTGATTGAACCCATGTGTGAAAGACCACGTAACTGACCAGAGACTTAAATCGAGCAAGTGGGCATGTGGATGATCTAACTATCATTCAGCTTGAGCAAAACCGGAAGAGATCAGACATTTGAGGGTAAAGAAGAAGGGACATTAACATGAAGAGAGCAACAGGAACGTATAACTGGTGAGACAATGAGATTCTGGAACATCTGTCTGTGCAGAAGCTGAAGTTGTCAAACAAATTAAAGCGACGGCATAGATACTCTGACACTTAAAACCAAATCATAAAAACATTTCTGTTGTGCTGATTTTATTTTAAATGATAGGTTTTCTAAGAAAATAGTTGATTAGTGCGCATGCACAACATGTATGCAGCCTGTTGCAGTCGTTTGCTCATTTTCTTAGTAGGCTATATTTAACAACAACACATAGTGTATATATTCTTATTGTTATTCTTACTTGTGTATATCTCGGTTGTTCATTTTAGCATTTCTCACACATTTACATTTTTATATTTTGTAATTGCATATTGGTTAGATACATTGGTTTGCAGCATAAGGCACAGTTTTATATTTTACACAATTTACACAATCAGCGCATTCTTCACATTATAATTTACATATTCACATATTAGTGCTGATTGTCTATGAATGTATTTCTTTACATTCATATTTTTACACAGCTACATACTCAGCACATTATACATACTTGATTTATTTTTTAGATATTTAAATATTTACATATGTTTACTTTTACTGTTTTACATTTACATTTTTATATACTTGTGTTTGTACTAATTTCTGCTTGCTACAATTGTCTATGCTGGCATTAGAGTGACTGTAATGAACCACATTTTCACCCCCGGGGCTCAATAAAGTATTTCTGATTCTGATTAGTGGGTCCACGTGCTCATACGTCTTCATTTTCACCTTGTGCTAGCTGTTAAGAACACCTAACATTTTTAGATAAGTCACTACTGACACACAGTAACTTAACATTGCACATGCTGGTCTGCTAAGTCTTCATTTTTTTGGTGTCTACAGAAGAGTTCTCCTGAGGAGAGGGAGCGCATCATCAAACAGCTGAAAGAGGAACTGAGACTCCAAGAAGCCAAGCTGGTGCTGCTGAAGAAACTACGACAGAGCCAGATTCAGAAGGAGAGCACGGTGCAGAAGGTAGAAACCCCACAAAATGAAAAAGTTGATTGCTATTTGGTTTGTTAGTATTGTTGTGTGATTTTCACATTCTATGAACACACAAGTGCTATTTATCAAAACCTGAGTTTCTTCTGGTTTTCCAATCAACATCATTACTGAAGACTTTTACACATTTCACTCATGGTATTCATTTCCTCAAGCACATACAACTTGATGTACTTATACTTTACCCTGTTTATTTATAGGCAACCGGCTCTGTAGCAACTCCTCCTCCTCTGGTGAGAGGTAGCATCTCATCAAGCAAAGGACCCCTCCAGGTAGGTACTGCATTTTGTGAGAGCCACCTGCTAAATTTTGTACTGTAGAGCCCAGATTGATACATGATGTACTTCATGTAAAGTGGAATACTGAGCAACACGAGTGTAGGGCAGCGGAGTTGTACTTTCAGAGGTTTTCACATCAAAACCATAAATCACACAAAACCAAATGCAATGTTTTTATTGCGTGATAAAATGTGTATTTGCCATTTATTGTATATTTGCATTGTTGTGTTTACAGGTGACAGGTCGAAGCTCAGGCACGGTGATCCCTCCTCCTTTGGTGCGGGGTGGGCAGCACGTCCCGTCCAAACACAACTCTCAGATTGTTATGCCACCCCTGGTCAGAGGGGCCCAGGTTAGTGTGAAACCGATCCGATGATAACAGTGGTCACACTGGCCCTCATATTAGGTGTATCTAAGATAGGGGTGGGTGATTTATTAAAAAAACTCAAAGTATTGCGTCTTGTTCCATGTGCGATATGTAAAGTGACTATCGCAAACATTGAGTATAAACTGTCATATTGTTTTTATAAGCCACCGGCGTCTCGGTTCCCTCGCTCTTTCCTACAGCTTCCTGCTTCTCATAGACACACAAACAAAGCAGGTCTTTTGTAGGGCTCCAGATTGTGACTACTTAGTCATATTCTGCGACCATGGAGCACTACTGCGATTTGCAGATACCGTTAACGTATGAACTGGAGAGCCTGTAGTTTTTTGCCCGCTCACAGCTGATGAACCCTCACAGTTAAAAACTGCACAGTATCTGTTCAAATTTCTGCTAACCACCAACTGTTGACCGGAAGCTTCAAGTCTACAGCAAAACCATCTACTCTTTCCGTCCCCAGACGGAAAAGAAAAGCGCTGTGCTTCCTTCTTGGATTTATTAAATTCTAATAATACTTTATTACTTCCTTCTTTATTTAACTTTCTTCAACTTTATTATATGACATTACCTACTTTACTTAACTTCACTGTAACTGCAGTTCATTCAGCAATTTTGTAATTTAGGAGATAACATTCGTTCAAAGGACATTTAAATATGCAGAAATATATATCGTCTATAGCCTTAAAATATTGTGATATTATTTTAAAGCCATACCACCCCGCCCTAATCTGAAGAAGTTAAGATTTTCAAGAACTCTTTGTCAGTTTCTTACTTTTTCTTCTCATGCATGCTCTCTTCATGCATCCGTGATGACTGTTTCTGTGTCTGCTGCCATTAGCCTATTGCAGTGACTCCCCAGCAGATAGCCAGTCTACGCCATCAACAGCAACAGCACAGCGGTTCAGGCCCCCCTCCGCTCCTGCTGGCTCCCAGGGCTTCTGTGCCCAATGTCCAGGTCCAGGGCCAGAGGATCATTCAGCAGGGACTCATTCGGGTGGCTAATGTGGCCAACAGTAATGTCATGGTCAACATCCCTCAGGTGAGGAGTAAACATTGTACAAGCAAACATTTCACACTCATCTGGGGATATTTTTGTTTTTTGTTTGAAACGTGTCATAGTTTCTCTTCTCCAGTGCTAGGCTGCATAGCTCTCATGTATATTGTCAGCCATAACAGTGATGTTCTTATTTGCCTCATGTGTAGCTCTCTGTTGTGTTTGTGTCCAGGCCTCTCCAACCAGCCTAAAAGGCTCTTCAGCGTCACCCAACTCTAGCATCAATGATTCCCCAGCCAGCAGGCAGGCGGCCGCTAAGCTCGCACTGCGTAAGCAGTTGGAGAAGACACTGCTGGAGATCCCTCCACCTAAACCTCCTGCCCCCGAGTTCAACTTCCTGCCCTCAGCAGCCAATAATGAGTTCATCTACTTATTGGGTCTGGAGGAGGTGGTGCAGAAACTTCTGGAAATGCACGGCAGGGGTGAGTAGATCTTTTCCTTTCCTTTAACTTTGTTAGCTACCTTGAGGATGTTGTATTGCAATTGTCGATTCCCACAGTCACGAAAAACCTGGAAAAGTCATAGAATATCATTATCTTGTTTTCCAGGCCCCGGAAGGTCATGGAATTAGTAAAATCCTTGAAATTTATTGAAAAAAAGTTTTTGAAATTTTATTGTGTGTTATGAAATTGTTACAGTAATCTTGTGGAAAACCTTCCATGTAATGTGACATAAAGGCAGATTTATATTCTTTAGCTGTCAACAAAACGTAGCTCTTAGATGCACCAGTGCATGTTGTTTTGATTATTATCACGTGCGTTTTTCATTGTCCTCCCATGTTCCATCTCTCCCTTCATGCACGCCAGCTACGGCACAATACTACTTTAAAATTGTACTGCACTACTGAGATAGAGCAATGTTCATGTGTCCTTGGAAGGTAGTGGAAAAGTTTTGATGTTTTGTCCATGAAACGGTGTGGTAGCCATGATAGCAGAATACAAATGTTTTGTATCTAGTCTAAAGAAGCTCTCTGTTTTTCACAAAGGTAATCTGGGCCCAGCTGCTGCCCTTGCCAGCTCCATTCCCAAAGAGCCATACACCTGCGCCCAGTGTAAGACGGACTTTACCTCCCGCTGGAGGAAGGAGAAAGCTGGGACCATCCTCTGTGACCAATGCATGTCGTCCAATCAGAAGAAGGCCCTGAAGGCTGAGCACACCAACCGGCTGAAGGCGGCTTTTGTTAAGGCACTCCAACAGGAGCAGGAGATTGAGCAGCGTATCCTCCAGCAGGCAGCCTCCTCTTCATCTTCCTCGAAAACCACCTCCTCTCCCTCGCTGTCCAAGAGTGAGGCGCTGGTGTCCCAGCAGTACAAGCATGTCAGGGCTGCTATGCAGCACAGACCTATGGCTGCGCACCACTCCTCCATTAAACAGGTTAGCATGGCCTTTGTTTGCGCTGGTGATTGGACAGTGCCGTGGTTAAAAAGAGCTGAGGAGCATTTTTTCCTTAAATGGCCCCTATTATGCTCATTTTTCAGGATCATTTTGATTTTTTGGGGGGGGTCTGCTGGAATAAGTTTACATGCTTTAATGTTCAAAAAACATCTGTCTCATACTGCCCTCTGTTGTAGCACCTGGAGTCAGTAATAGCACTGTGACGTCTGTGTAAAGCGTAAAACCAGAAGGACCATGGGCGGTCCTGTGATTTTCTGATAACATGTTAATGTGTGACCCACTGCGGGAAAAATTAAGACGAAGCTGTAACAATTAGAAGCTAATTAAAAAAAAAAAAGAACCGTGGCCGTAAATGTTCGCAAATGGTGAAAACAATAAGAGCTTCTTACCGTTTCGAGCAGAAGACGAGATCAGAAGCCATATTGGAGGGAAGGTAAATGATTTTGATTGACATGTTATGCCTTTGTTATTGTTTAGAAAGCACTACCGATGCCTATATTACGTCTATACCACACTAGCAGCCGAGGCTGTTGTGTTGCATGTCACGCCTGCCATACCTCTTTTGATGGCGGGATGCTGCGATGCGCTGTTTAATCACACACTGGAGCCGAATGATGCTGCCGGTGTTTGGTTCTGTGCAAAAATGCAGGAGCGAAGGGAAGAGGGGACTCTGTTGAGGCCCTGTAGTGTGATCTCTGTGTAAACGAAACATTTGTCTCTCTGTACAGGGTCATCTGTCACACAACATCCAGTCAATGGGCTCTCGTGGTATGGCTCACTCATTCACCTCCTCTTCTCAGCTGCAGAGTGCGATGGCAGCAGCGGCGCTGGGCAGCAGGGCAGGTAAGCATGCTGCAGCACGCCCGCTGCAGCAGGGGGCAAAGGTCAGCGCCAGCAGCAGTAACCAGGGCAACGTGGCTGCCTGGAAGAAGCAGAGCGGTGGCAATACAGGTAGATAAACGAGAGACGAGGTTAGACCGAGAACGCGCCTCACCCATTCTCGCTTTCTGCTCCTCTTTGGGGTAATCCTTCTCTTTTAAAGTGGATTCCTCTCTTTCTTACCCACCATCTTCTCAGGCTAGTTCTTTTCATTTTAGAGCTACTGCATAGCTGTGTTTTAGGAATCCTCAGATACACCTTGAGCATGTGATTTACTCGTGCAAAATATTAAGAAATTTTCACTCTTGTTCAGTGCCATCTTCTTCCTTTATTTTCGCCTTCTTCCTACATGAGCTATAATACTGTGTGTAGTATATAATCGTAGAATAGACCGAATCACTGTGACGTTGTGCTAACAACAAAAGTCACTTCTGGGTAGAAAACTGGCTTCTGTTTTCAGATGTAGAGATATGTAAATTGGGGAAACTTCTTAATTTCTGTTGTCATTTTCAGTCATAACTATAGCATGTAAAGATATAGAGTTAAGCACAGTGGTCTGACTATCTGACATTTCTGTTTTTTATGTATTTTATTTTATGTGTTGCTTTACTAATGTCTGATAAACCAACACCTGCTGGTGTTGTGTTAATGCAAGCACGTCCCTTAGTGGTTGGGGTTAGGGACTGTTTAGATTAGATTAGATTAGATCTTTATTTGTCCAAAATGTGGAAAATTGTCTTTGGCTTCACAAAAACACAATGACATGGATGACAAACAAAACAATATTTTTGTTATTTATGAAGGGGAAGGGGTGGTTCAAAACAGGAAAGGCACTTAAAAAATAGTAATAATAATCACTGGTGTTATTTAGGTGGACAGAGGTTGATTGATTGGGAGGGTAAAATAAAAAAAAAAAAAATGCACCCCAATCACCCCCCCCTCTCATAAATAAAGTACAGTCCCTAAGAGGGTTTGCATTAGGTTAATGCAAAACCCATATGGATGGGAAACAGTCTTCAACACAACTCATTCACAGAAACCAAACAATATCCCACTGTGGATGGGGCTGAAGCAAAACAAATTTTAGCCACTTAAAAAAAAAAAAAGTCAATATCAGTTTATGATACACTATATTTGAATATTTTCTTTGCTTTACCTTACACAATAGTTGATACCGTATATAATATGTAGGTGAAGCTGCAGTTTTCTACCCAAAACCTATTGTAACTAAACATTGTGATTCGGTCTATAAATGTAAAACAGCTCTGTCTCCAGCACATTGACCATTGACGTGTTTGTTTCCTGACAGGTGTGACTATGGCCTACGTGAACCCCAGCTTGTCCGCTCATAAGACCACCTCCGCTGTCGAGCGTCAGCGAGAGTACCTGCTGGACATGATTCCCTCCCGTTCTATCTCCCAAGCAGCCAACACATGGAAATAATGCAATCTTGCTCCCTACTGACATCATAACTATTACCCCTCTAAATATCAATAACAGCCATTCTCATGATCATTCTAATCCTTTGTATGGACTCTGCCTCTGGCCGAAATGGTGCAGAGGGAGAATCAACCTAGTCTTTTGTTGGATAGAGGTGTTCCTTCAGCTCTTCCTCAGATATTTCTGCTACCATCTTCCTTACCCTTCATCCCAAAGTGGAGTCGTGCTGCGACAGCTTGGGCTTCTGAGATAATTTGGGTACCTTTTTTGAGGGTTGGGGTTTACAGGGGCGTGTACAATTTTACAAACTTCTCCAGCGATGTCACCTCTCCCTCCGTGTATATTGGTTGAACCTCTGTGTCGCACCAAGAGGAATAATCTCCGAGCTCCCCTGCCTCTGGATTAGGCTGGGAAAAAAATAATAATCACTATTACACACCATTAAAATCTTCGCCTTACGTCCTACCCCTCTCTAAGTCTGAGCCACTCAGACTCAGGCCCATGTGGCGGCCGAACCAAACTTAACTCGCCACAGGGGGATTGTGGTCGAGCTTCGAGGACCATCCACAAAAAATAACTGCTTCAGCTTTGCAAAAATGAATAAAATGAAAAAAAGGACAGTAAAAATGATCTCTATCTGCACACAGACTCTCTCTTCTCTCAAACACACGGCGCGTGTAGTAGAGAAGCTGATGTGTGTTGGATTATTTTGTATGGCTGAATGTTAGGATTTTGTCTTTTTCTTCTGTAAGTCATATACTGTGTTTGGAATATTGTGCTCCCTGATACTTTGGAAGTGGCCTCTTGTTGAGGTCTGAATTTACAGGCTAATGTTACTGTTGAGGTGGTTTTACATCTGCTGGGTTCCATGTTGTGGCCTACTTTTAAATACTTTGTTTTTCTAAGACGAAGAGGAAGAATAAAGATTAAGGTTTCACTAACTCATGTAAAGACACTGAGCATATGTTTGGAGGACTATTCGTATTGAATATTGTAAAAAAAGAAAAGAAAAAGAAAAACCTTCCAAAGAACTAGTGGAGCCCAAATGGAATCCCTTCTGCTAGAAGGTGTCTAGTTTATTTGAACCCTCTCTGGATATAAACATGAATTCATGCTAGACTGAGGGGGTGTAAGGAATGTCAAATTTTTGACATTGTTTTTGCTTTTAGTCATAGGTTGTGGTGCATTATTTTTTTCTTCTATAGACAAACTGTCTCTGGGTTTATTTATAGGGTCATGTTAGTAAAGATATATGCTTATGCCCTGAGTTTGTATGGATCTCCACTTAAAAATGATTTGTTTTCTCTCGTGTGTCCAGTGGCTCCCACTCACCTCGCGATTGGTCTTAGAGAAGCTGGACAGCTTTCAGAATGTAGTTATGCAAAAACCCCTATAGCAACAAATGACATGAACTTCTTAGTCTTTAACATTAAGGTGTGTATGATTTATGTCAGGTCCTTGAATTGAGCGAACTATGCCTTTCACATGAGCTATAGTGCATTTTTATCAGGTTGCAGCAGCACAGGATAAGCTAGTGAAGTACAATATGTCCTGCGTTCAACCCGTGGAGTTATTTTATTAACCATATGCTGTCTTTAATTTCAGTCACTGGGATGGTCCAGTTTCTTTGACCCTGCAACCAAGGCTGGGTATTGGTACTTGATACCTTTTAAGCTATTGACAAAAATAATCCAGTACCAAGAAGTATCAAAATGTCCCCAGTAGGATTATGCTTGCATGTGATCTTTTTTGTGCTGGGGATCTAATTCCGGACCATCCAGACTCCCAGCAAGATCAACAAACTTTTTGTTGCTGTCAACTTTGGAACCGCTCTCCTTTGCAAAAGTCAATTCAACATCTAACCTGTTAGCATGAGCTAACATAGACAGAAGCGACTAACATCAAACACCGAGCCGTGTGGTGGTCCCAACAAACTTTCTGATGCTGCAGTCTCTGGAGCCGCTTTCCTCAGCCTCAACAGTTCAACTTTTGCCCTCTTAGTTTGAGCTAACGCAGCAGTGGCTAACATCCAACATCAAGCCATTAAAGCTGTCCCAAGGAACTTTTTGTTGCTGTTGTATTTGGTGTCGCTCTTCTTGAAGGTACAGCTCAACTTCTGCCCTTTTAGCCCAATCTCAGGCAGCAGCGGCTAACATCGAGCCGTTATGTGGTCCCAACAGCAGTGTTGCTGCTGTCTTTGGACTCGCTTTCGTAGCATCCGTACAGTTCAACTTCTGTTCTGTTAGCCCAATCTAAGGCAGCAGCGGCTAACATCCAACATTAAGCCATTTAACAGTCCCAAGAAAGTTTCTGTTGCTGCTGTCTCAGAAGCCACAGTCCCTGGTGAACGGGGCAAGCATCTTCTGTCTTAGCGCAAGCTAACATCGCAGCAGCTAACATCCAATACTGAGCTGCCAAGTGATCCCGAGAAACTTTGGGTTGCTTACTTCTCAGGAGCCACTCTCCTCTCCTTGTCTGCCCAGTTAGCATGAGCTAATGCAGATGCAGCTATCATCCAACACTGAGCCATAAAGCAGTCTCAAAAAACTTTCTGTTGCTGCCATCGCCGGAGCCACTCTCCTCTGCAAACATAGACTTTAACTTCTGCCCTGTTGGCCTGAGCTAACGCAGCATTGGCTAACATCCAACAGCAAGCCTTTTAACGCTCCCAACAATCTCATGGCGACACCAAAAATGGCATGACTCTGTTGTTGAAGCGGTAATAACCGTGGTCCATGTGATGCTAACACGTAACTCCAGCCAGGTGGACTCGCACAACTGTCCCCAGGCAGAACCCACTTCCCCGCAGCAGCCGATAAACCCATACAGTCTGTGGTGTGGTGAAGCTGAGTACGGTGTATTTGACGGCAGTTCATCATGCCGAAATGCCACCAAAATGTTCGCTACTTCATTCACATCGTGGATGTCGAAAAAAGTCTATTGGTACCATTTTAAGTGTACTGATATTGGTACTGGTATTGTAATTTTTTAAATGATACTCAGCCCTACTGATAACTCAGCAATGGTTTTACTCAGACATTTCTGTGGCCTGTTTTGAAAGTGTCACTTAATTAAAGATGAAAAATATTAAAATATTGATGTGTTGAATTTATGCAGTAAAATAGGCTAAAATGCTTGTCCATATGTCAAATTCTGGATGTCTCTGAAGCAATATAAAAACGCAAACCCAACTGACTAAATAGGGTTGACCATCCCAGCAGTCACTCACTCAATATCCTGTATCTGTCCATTTTAATTGTTTTCACATTGAAACAATAGTGAGGATGATCTCATCACTATGTAATTGCAAACCTGGAGTCTTGCTGCCCTGTTGCCTCACTTTTGATTTCATTATTCATCCATGAGGTGAAGATCTAATGCGATGTTGTAAGGATTTGTGTCCTGTTTGTACTGAGTGCACTCTTTAGCTTACTGATTATAATCAGGATCCATACTGAAAGATGGTGCACTGCATTAGGTAACTGGGCATCAGTTGACGTTTATCCCTCTGTACTGGGGTATCATCACTGTACGTTCGGGTTTCATTTAGGACGGTGCAACAATAACAGTGTGTATGTTGCTGATAGAAATACAAGCATACGAAAAGTTTTATTTAAAATCGAGATTTTTGTATTTCTGTCTCTAAGTAGCATCGGAAATCTTCCAGGTTGTCTGTACATTCCTGACAGGCAGAAGGTAGCAGCCCGCGTCTTGTGGATGCAAAAATAAGCAATCTGGAACGAGCCCATCATTTTGTGCCCTGCTAAGTGTAACCCTGTGCTGTCCTGACTACTGCCTGCTGCTGTTTGACAACAATATCACCATTCCGTTTGTTTGGGGTTGAAGCTCTGCGAAAAAGCAGCGCGGCCCAAATGGAAAAGAAAACAATGTATGAGAAGTATTTGTTTGTTTTTTTGGGATTTTTTCTGCTCTATCAAATAATAATAAAACTAATTTTAACCCCTCTTTCTTGGTTGTTTTGCCTATTCATTCATGATCCATCAGCACAGTAGAGGTGTAACTGTTAGAACTGTTTCTTCCAGTTTTCTGAAGCAAAATAGCCAAACATTTCTGCTTGAAAAATGGAGAAGGGAAATGCAAATGACCTCCCTTTGTTACCGTCTTTTGCTTTTAAGACACATGGGTGGACATGGCTAAGGTGGTACAGCTGTTGTCCACTAATCAAACTGGTGGTTCAATCTCCATCACCAGTTTGCATGTTCAGGTATCTTTGTGCAGTGAACCCCAAATTGCTCCCAATGACTCTTCCCATCAATGTGTGAGTTGCCATGTCGATACCTTTGTCTTGTTGTTTTCTTCCCTTCTTCTTTAGTTTTTCCCAGCTTTCTTGTACGAATTTATGCAGTTCGACTTCCAGGTCAAAGCCTAGCGCGGGCCTTTTGAGCTTGTACAGAATGCTAGACCATTTCAGGTCCGACTGCGGCGTGAAAGAGTAAATCGACCCCCATCGCATCATCTAGGTGTGTTAGTCCGACTTTGAGAAATGCGACTTAGTGTAATTTCAATTTCAGTTGGACCTACATGTTTATATGTCCTTTAAAAGTCCAGTTTTAGTCAGACTTACACAGTAATTCAACTTTTTCTAACATCATGTTAACAGACTGAGTGTATTTAAGCTGAGCAACAGGTGGTACCTTGTAAGGTTCAGTGTGTTAATGTGTGTGAATGGGTGAATGTGACATTTAGTTTTTAAGCGTTGTTTGATACAGCAGGACCTTGTTTGTAAGGTGTTTAGTGTAAAGCTGAGACTCCTGCAGTGATGGTAATTATTGCATGGCCTTTGTTCTGGATTTCATTACACACAGCTGTTGCTTCTTTTGCTTTTGTTGTGTCTGCACGCTGCACACAAGCATCTGCATATCATCAGTCGCTGCATTAAATAGAAAACAGGATCCTTTCAGTTACAGTTACATCACCACCGGTCTGTGGAGCCAAAAAATAAAATAAAAAAAAAGCAATTATGAAGGAAAATCACAAAGAAGCCACAGTTTTCACTACCTACTGGGGTTTCGATCAAGGAGCTCAAACTTTCATCCAAGCCCCTGCAGGTTCAGGATTCAGACTACTAAGCCACTTTTACCTGTCAGCCTTTTGACTGTGCAAAACATTTCGGTTAAGGGATGGGCTCACAGTTTGTGTGTCTCAAAATACTGTAGTATGCATATTGAAGGTTAGGTAGGTAAAGATCATAAAACATTGGGGAAATTAGCATCATTACAGCAGCAAAAGGATATCAAAGCAAGGTATTTACAAGATGAAACGAGCAAAAAGAACAATGTAAATAGTAAGTAAAAAAGTAAACAAACTGGCAATTTTAAAATTTTTAATTAACTCATGAAAAGCTTGTCTGAGATATGGGGTTTCTCACTTTAAATGCTAAATATGCAAAAAGAAAAAAAAACGCTTTCAAGATTTTTTTTGTGGCTGCATCAGATTTTTTTTTGTGGCTGCATCAGTTTTTAATGAAAGGTTAAATTTTGAATTAGATTTTGAAGTAATTCAAAAGTATTCAGATTTTTTTCTGTAATCCAGGGGATCATATTTCTGTAAAAAAAAAAAGAGCCATTTTATTTGTATTGAGGAACTGACTATATTTCAAAGTAATTTGACCCAACTCAACAATATGCACATTATACCAAAAATAATCCTCTGACCTTTAGATTTACTTTAATTGTTATTCTGAGACATCTCTTCACAGGAAGTATGGACAGCAGCACAGGAGGAACACAGCAACCAGTAATGCTCCCACTGTATGAATTGGCACGTGAGTATTTATTTTAAATTGTCTTTGAAATGCTTTGGATGGCGACGGACATGTTGTAGAAGTGGATGTGTATTTGTCAAGCCTGGATTTTAAAGTAAACAGTTGCCCCTAGCAACACGATTCTCTAAATAGCATTTCTCTGTCATAATGATTAGTCTTCAGCCCCCAGTTTGTCTCTTTCTTTTAAGACCTCTGCTAGTGGAAATCAAGTTTTCAACTTTGTTAACATGTCTGTGCAATGTTTTTTATATAAAATCAGACACATGAGCGAAAAAACCCCAGATAATGCCGTGGCTGAGTATTTCCCTCTTAGAACTGGGTTCCTACAATTCTACAATTCTACAATTTCATTTAGCAGACGCTTTTATCCAAAGCGACGTACAACACAAGCAAGAGGTTTGCTACTTGCTACTTCAAAAACCTAAGCAACCAGTCTTGTTGGTCCTGGCTTTTCATGATGTCACTGTGAAAGTAGGACAAGTCAGATGTAGCTACTTATCCAATTGTGTAAATTTAAGTTTCAGTCACTTGAAATTGTTGAAGTTCAAAACTGGTAATCAGGAACAAGGTTAATATGACATTAGCAAGACATTATGAGCAGTTTGCATGTCCCTGTGATCCTGGGAGCTGTGTTGTCAGGAGCACTAGCTCCTGGTAGGGTCCCCCAAGGTGGTCCCAGGGGAGGGGCCAGACTAAGAGCGATCCACAAAGAACCTGATGACATGGCCGACTCGAGTGTCTGGCGGCCGGGCCTTTGGCCATGGGGCCCAGTTGGGCTCAGCCCAAAGAAATAACATGCTGCCACCACCCTGTGGGCCCACCACCAGCAGGACTGGAAATCATGGCCGGGTGCATTGTGTGCCGGGCAGCAGACGGGGGCGGGGCCCTGGGCGTGCTGATCCCTGGCTTCTTAGACTAGCTCTGGGGACGTGGAACGTCACCGCTCTGGTGGGGAAGGAGCTGCAGCTTGTGCGGGAGGTGGAACGGTACCAGCTAGTGGACCATTGAGGTGAAGAAGCAGCTGAGCCGGAAGGCAAAGCTCTTGATTTACCAGTCCATCTATGTCCCAACCCTCACTTATGGTCATGAGCTCTGGGTAGTGACCAAAAGAATGAGATTGTAGATACAAGCAGCCAAAATGAGTTTCCTTTGCTGGGTGGCTGGGCTCAGGGTGAGGAGCTTGGACAGCTTGGAGTAGAGCTGCTGCTCCTTTGCGTTTAAAGGGGTCAGTTGAGGTGGTTTGGGCTCTCCATCTGAGCCTGGCGCATCTGGAAGCGAAAAACACCCATGTGCGAATGCTGTTTGTAGATTTCAGTTCAGTATTTAACACAATCATATCTGAACATTTGGTGAGCAAACTGGGTCCCCTCGGCCTGAGCACTGTAACTGGCTACTTAACTTTCTCACTGACAGACCCCAGTCCGTGCGGGTTGGAGATAACACCTCCTATGTCATCTCTCTGAGCACCGGTTCACCTCAGGACTGTGTCCTGAGTCCACTGCTGTTCACCCTGATGACCCAGGACTGCTGTGCCAGTTTCGGTACGAATCATATCATCAAGTACGCGGATGACACGACAGTAGCAGGTCTCATCCGAGATGACAATGAACTGGCCTATCAAGAGGAGTTAAAACAACTGTTGGAGAGGTGCGACAATAACAACCTCGTCCTGAACGTTGAAAAAACGAAGGAGATCAAAGTTGACGTCAGGAAAAACCGACACAGTCACACACCACTCCTCATCAGCCACATCGCAGTGGAGTTAGCCAGTAGCACCAAATTCCTGGGGGTGCACATCACAGACAGTCTGACCTGGTCCCTGAACACCACATCTCTGGTGAAGAGAGCACAGCAGCGTCTGCACTTTCTACGTCGGATGAAAAGAGCGCGTCTCCCCCCTCCCATCCTCACTACTTTCTACAGAGGCACCATAGAGAGCATACTGACCAGCTGCGTCTCTGTCCGGAAGCTGTAGAGCCTCAGACTGGAAGTCAGTGGAGAGTGGTAAGGACAGCGAAAAAGACCATTGGGTCTTCTCTACCTTCCATCCAGAACATTGCACAAAAGTGCTGTCTGACCAGGGCTCACAACATCATGAAAGACTGCCCACCCCCACCATGGACTGTTCTCTCTTTTGGCCTCTCGCAAAAGGTTTTGCAGCATTCAAAGTAGAACAGTCAGGTTCTACATAGCACTACATTGAACTGTTCCTGCTGCTTATTTTTTTAATTCACTACTCATAATTGTGAAATCACCATTGTGATTCTTCTTTGTTGTGTATATCTGAAACAATAAAGGTTGATCTATCTATCTATCCTCGGTGCCTCCCATTGGAGGTGTATTGGGCATGTCCTATTGGTAGTAGCCCCGGGCCAGATCCAGAACATGCTGGAGGGATTACATATCTCGTCTGGCTTGGGAACTCCTCGGGGTCCCTTAGGACGAGCTGGAAACTGTTGCTGGGGCGCAGGACGTCTGGAATGCTCTACTCCGACTGTTGCCGCGACCCGGCCCCGGATAAGCGGAAGAATGGATGCATGGATGGATGGATGGGTAAAACTGCTTGAATTTTTTAAAAAGGCAGTTACTGATCCAATTCACTGGGTCTATTTGTTTTAAAGAGGAAGAAACCTGACAACCTCCCCAACGTCTGGATCTTAAGTTATCAGAGAAAAAAGGTGAGCACACATCAATATGCCTAGCAGTCCTTTTCATCTAAGCTGAACTGCTTTGGAAAAACACTGATTTGTAACATGAAGCTGCTTTATTTGCAGATTTAAATCACCAGATGCATTTTGTTTTGGAGAGGAAGAGACCTGCAGATAATTGAGCTCTTGCTAAAGCCCCTCTGAACGTCTGGATCAGAAATAAGGTGAGCGCACAAAATTGTCAGAGAAAAAAAGCTGAGCACATGTTGATCGTGAAACTGATTTATTCAGTGCTCTTATCAGTTTAAATCACTTTGTTTTAGGAGGACAAGACCTCTGCAGATAATCTGCCAGTAAAAAACCTCCTGAACACTGATGGAATTCTAACCAGTGGTTGTTTCAGCTGGTTGAAGATGCCACCAAATCCCCCCAAATGTTACACACTGCTTCTTTAAGGCATGAAGGAATGGGTTTTTTTTAATGGAAAACCTGTTTAATCAATGCCTTTAGCGAAACTTTAAACTGCAATAGCAATTTCTAACCCCTAGGTGGCCAAGTACACCAACTTTTTATTGGGACTGTGCTCATTTTCAACAGTTCTTTGAGGAATTTAATCTTCTAATAGTTACATTTGTGTAACATGGTAGAAAAAAAAGACTTAACGCCTAAATGTGCAATATATAAGTCCACAGTTGATCTGTAGGGAGAGGTCATTTTTGTCTGGAGGGAGGGAAAGAGCGAGACCTTTCCAGAAGAAAGTGAGTTATTGTTTGTCACCGCGACCCACTCATGAGCTTCATTCCTTGGCAGCTGCGGGTTCTCCCCGTGATACCACTGTATACAGTATATCCCTCTGTGTGTGTGTTTGTTATACTGTATATTTACAGTTATCACTGCTATTTTTTTTCTCTGCTGCCCTAAATCCATATCATCAGCCCTCATGCATCAAAGTCCTTTTTGGGGTCAGATTGGTTTTGCTCATATTGTCCATCATTTGTGCTGGAGCTACAAAAAGCTGCTGTGTTCCCACTCATTTTTTTATAGTATTATTATCTCAGTTTGGGAACTGGGCTTCATTTACCTCCCAGCACCATATGAAAGGTGTTTTCTCACTCTGATGCGTGCTCTAGATTCTACATCAAGGGATCATTTTGCCACAGAGGAGTGTGTATGTGTGTGTGAATCTGAGGGATGGGAGGGGGTGGAGGTTGCACCCTGGATGAGTGAACAGCTCTGATTGAGGCAGCTTGAGCCAATCAGCCGGCGAGCACCATGCCTCCTGATTCTTAATTGGCTGGCTTTCCCGGGGAGCGCAGCTGATACACAGAGCCAGCTGGTTTTATTAGAGAATGAGCCGGGGCCACAGTGGGAAACAGACAGAGAGGAGAGACAGAGATATAGAGGCAATATTAAGTGTGTGTATGTGTGTGTTTGTGTGTAACAGCCAGTAATTACATCCCAGCTTCGGAGCCAATCAAGACAGAGAGATACAGAGGGAGGAAGCCCATTTAGATTCCCAGTCTATTCCCAGGCAAAGAGGTAGACAGTGTGCTTATTGAATCAGAGTCAGAGAGAAGGAGCGGAAGTGTTTTCTTTGGAGGGGCACAGCTCATTCTTTCTCATATTTGCAGAGACGTGCTGGGTGAGAGCAGATGGACAAGATGAACCACAGCTCAGCAGAGGCAGAGGCTGAAACCATAGAACCACTGCGCTACCTCAGGTAGGCACCTGTTCATTTCTGTTGCATGTCAGTGATGGATTTCTTTTGCATTTTGTCTGCGTTACACTCACATCACTTCACAGTGATCTTAAATCAATGCACAGTGTGAGAAAGAGTCAGATAGCTGCAGGCAGATTTAGAGAGGAATATCCAGATCTTCTTGTAAAACCCAGGAAAGAAGTCTTCACATGAGACTTACATTCATCCGGCAGTGTGCGCAATAAGAGATATCAATTATTTAAGTTCAATTGCTTGCCAAATGCCACATGAATACCAAAACTGATGATGATGATAATAATGCCTGCAGAAATATCTTGTTCCACCCCAAGGAACTCCTTTCTTTGTTTTGCCTGTCTCTAATTTCCTTGTTGCCCTCTTGCACTCCACTGAAGCCTCAAATTGAATTACAAATATGTGCTCTTATTGAATTAGCTGGGCACCATGTTTAATTTGGCATTATCAGGATGCATCTTACCGACCAAGCCAATCATTTTATCTTCAGTATCTTTGTAGATGAGACGTGTAATCAGTTTGTTATGCAGTTGGAGGTTAGTGTGGTGAACCCCTGACTCCCTCTGTGGCACCACTCTTGGAGTGACCATATGACGGAGAATTTCAGAAACAGAGAGGTTCCTGTAATGTGCTTGGAATCTATGTGATGGTGTTTCCTGACATTTGTATAGAAAAAGAAAGATAAGCAGTTTCCCCTACTGATAACGCGTGCACACACACACACACGAATTTAAACTGCCCATGCACATATTAATTACCTTGTTTGGATCTACTTAAGATATAAAATAGCAGGCTGTGGCCCTTCAGTGATGCACATTAAGTAAACATCCTTTAGTCATCATGATCAAAATTGTGACACACAAAAATGCGGCTGAAATAAGAACATGGAGACGCACAAAAATTTAAATAAGATGCTCAGTAAAATAAAATAAAATAAAATAAAAGCACAGACAGAAACAAAAAACAATCAAATGACAGAGAAAAAAATCCACAGCCTATGTAGTCATTTGTTTCAGCTAAATTTAATTTTGGCCACCACTGTTAAAGGTTCAGTGTGTGAGATTTAGGGAAATTTAGTGGCATGACACAAAAATACTTATTTGCATGTGATTATTCACAAAGAAAAAATATTACGTGCCATTTCTGCCAACATATCCCCCTAAATTCTACACACTGGCCCTTTAGCTGGGAACTCCACCTATTTTACACATGCAAGTCTTCTTACAGTTAGGTAGGGGATTAGTTAGGGAATTCTTCTGCATATACCAGGGAAAAAGTTGTATAAATCCTTTTTTGACACAAGTGGGAACTGCGTAAAGTGATAAACTGGCTCAAATTATGTTACTTCAGTCGGTTCGGACTGAGGAAAACAAGTCTGAAAATGCCAACAAGAAAACCTCTGCTCCTCTTCTCTGCTTGAGGTTTCATAAAACACCTGAATCTACGATCCAACTGTCAGTGGACAAGTTACATCATAATGCTGATGCCATGTTTTACAAGAGAAAAAAATATGCTTGGAATAAATCTCTAGTTGTGCTACATCAATTTGGATACTTTCTTTAAACTGACAATAAATATTAAAGGAGTGCAATACTAAATCAGTGGAAAACTCGTTTAACTGCCACAACCTTGTATGCCTCTCCAACATGGGCTTTAATTTCTGTGCAGCACTCGACCAAATGTCTGGACAACACTAATGGCGTGAGGCCATGCACAGACACACCGAAAACACACACAAGTGCACACTCACACATGCACACACAGGCTTCAGAACATACTGTAACGAACCCCTTTAAAGGCAAAGAAGATGGCTGAAGTCTTTTGTGTTATGATTAGAGAGGGAATGCCTGGATTATTTGTGTCCTTGCTGTTTTTGTCTCTGCTTAATCTACTCTAAATTGGGCTTTTTGTCATTCAGGAGAAAGCATCTCTGTTGCTTTTCTCCCTTCAGTGCACTTCAAATAGGATGACGTGCTTAATATAGCACAGACAGACGGTTTATACCCTTTCACGGTGTATCTATATAAATCACCCTGTGATTGATTTTACAATATGGGTGTACATGTGGTGCCGAAAGACATTTTCACTCAGTATCCTGTTTATCTCCTCCATGACTCGCGTATCTTTATTAACACTTAATTCATTTTCATTGATTAACCTGCTCTAAATGCCAAACAACCATCTAGTTCCCTGTCTCCATGCTATTGTCGTGTCAGTCAGTGCACTCACCTATACATTAAATCTATTCTTGGAGCTTTTCTTTACTCTTCTCGATAAAGTATGTAATTAAGCTCTTTGGGCTTGCTGAATTCAGTGTGTGTCGACATCTGAGGGGCTGAGGCTGGCAGATTAACTACCACCCAAGAGGCTCAGTCCCAGTCCTCAGACCTCTCAGATCTCAGCAGCTTGATTGGTGCTGGCTGACAGTCAATTAAGGCAGTCAATTAAAGCATCTATATAAGACTGCAGAGGTGACCATCAGCACCCACGTACCTACATGTGTGCAGGCATGTAAGCACGAGAACCTGTTATTTCCCTCCTGCTTTCAATGTATTCACATTTTTGATTGATTTGATGTGGTTCATAATTTACTCTAAAGTGATGTTCAGTTGTATATACATGGTTGCGCCAAACAATAGTTGACACACAGAAACCTGGTTAAGCAAAAGCTTGGTGTGGATTTTGTGTGCAAAGTAAAATTAGATGAAGATAATTACTGTCTAGAAATGTAAGCTCCATGATTTATGTAAAAACACAGGCATCCGCAGGAGATAAAATTAGCCCGGAGACACCCTTGTGATAAAGCTGCTCAATGATCTGATATAATTATATAGTAATTGTAGGTAATGTTTTTGCCAGTGGGAAGCACAAACTTATTAAGTTAATGCATGAGATTCAGAGTACGTGACAGTCCTGCTGTTTCAGTGAGCTAATGTTTGCGACTGCACAGAAATTCAAGCACGACTCATGTCACACACCGCTGTTACAATCGAATATACAAACTACACAAAGGCATAATGCAATACAGGGCATATGTCACCAATTCTTAAAAATGGAAAGGAGCTGTGTGTAGGATTTAGTGGCATTTAGGAATGAGGATTGCAGATTGCAACCAGCTAAAGTTTCTTCCATGTGCCAAGCATAAACTCCACTGGTTAGGATTCCTTCAGTGTTGATTGTTCAGGAGGTTTGTACCGGGAGCTGAACCCAGCGATTTAGACCACTAAAAACACTAAATAAAGCACTTTCATGTTACAAATCACTGTTTTTACGATGTTGTTTGACTTGTCGCAGATGGGTGGCTAGCCCAGCACCTGCTAATGTGAGCTAAATCCTACACACTGGACCTTTAATCCACACCTGGAATAAAAACTGAATTTCAGTACAACCATAGCTACACTTTGGCAGTAAGTAAAAGCCCTAGAATAAAACACAGGTATTGCTGAGGCTTGTCATGTGATGAAACGCCTGAGGCGGTGGGTAACCTGTAAATGTTGGCAGTGGTTCTTAGCCGGTGATAACTTGACCTTGGATCTGGCACCGTCTCCAGTTTCTTCCTCAAGCCTCTCAAAGTTCAGATGTGTAAAATGCACAGGGCAAATGTTAAGCTTGGTGCAGGATTTATTTGGGCAACAAAAAAGCTTCTACCTCTGTTTCTTAAAGGTCAGTGTTCCTTCTTGTCTACATCACTAGTTGTTCCTCAGTTTACTGTCAGACAGTAAATATTGTCTTCCAACCAACAGGAAGAACTCAAAATATCTTTGTACAGAGCTTGATTTTCCTTTATTTATTTTTTTCTCCAGAGTGAGTCTAAATTTTCAAATAATTTTCTATCTGGAGTGACTCAATAACGTGTGTGTAACATCTGTTTGCACAGCATGGCATTTTTTTTTTAAATCAAAGTGTTTAACCCTTTGAAATCTGAGCCAATTGGCTTGATTTCTGTCAAAAACATGGCAAGACATCAATGAAAGAAGAAACAACCTAAAAATGAGCAAGAAATGAGCAAAAAGTACAAGAATATTACCTTAAATTTGTTAAATTAATGAATACATTCAAAAGAATTCAAGTGAAAATAAAAGGATCTGGAAAAACTGCTTAAAATTATAATTATTCAGTAACAATTTCAAATAAGTAATTATGATCATTATACATATTGATTTTCCTTCTTCTTTTCCTTTTTCCCCTTTTTCCTTCTAAATCTACTAATTTCTTACAATTTGTGAAACATTTATTGCCAGTGTACTCATTGTCTTTTTCACATGTTTTTAAAGAAATTAAACAAATTTGCGTAAGGTTTTAAGGTTTAAATACTCGTTAAAGGCATCTGAAAGTAGCACAATGAAAGTGACGCTGCTCCCGGTTGAAATGGGTTAAACCTGATTATTTCTACAATGCTGTGTTGAATCTAATAAGACACTTTTCTCCTCCTGGATCTTTCTAATGCTGCTTTTCTGCTCCCCCTGTCTCTGTCACTGACGAATGTTCTGGCTCTTTGACCCCCCTTTTCCCCTTTTGCCCATCACACCTGAGGCCCTGAGCCAGTTAGACACAGAGATGTTAGACCGGTCTGAGACATTGTTGCTGGTCCATCTATCTGAGCTGCTGCCAGTGTGTCAAGCTGTCTGACTTCACCTGCTCCTCCTCCGTGTCTCTCCCACCTTGGCAACAATGTACATCGGACTTATTGTTATTCTTTTGGCTCGCCTCCCTCCTCTCAGCTCCCTGCCACCAATTCCCGTGTTGGTAGCTCCATTTGCCGCTGTGACAGCTCTGGCATTTATTTATAGGCCAAATGTAATGATTGGGGCAGAGAGGTGGAGATGCAGGGAGGGAGGAGGGGACAGATATGCTGCCGTTGCAGTGTTTGGACATAATTTTCCTCCTCTATTAAGGTCAGATTAGCTATAATAGTTTTCTATTTACCATGTTTGAAAGAGGAGCGTGTTGGGGGGAGGAAAGGCAAAGCAGAATGAGGACTGATGGCTGGTTTCAAATGAATTATAAGATCCACAGCAGGTCTGCTATTTCTCATCTTTGCCTCATAAGTAGCATAACATAGCTCTAAAGTGTGAGCTGACAGAGTTAAAGAAAAAAACAGACCGCTCTAAATGCATTCGCACAAAATGATTAAGATATTGAGAAAATAGCTTGAGGTAAGAGTTAGTTTATGACATTTTTATGGTTTAAAGCAACTTTAATTCTTTGGTAATAACAAGACCAAGAGTCTTTAAGCATGTGAGTAGCTCTGTGAGGCTAAATGCTAACATTAGCCCCAGCAAACATTTGTATATCGGGCCCAGTTGCCCATATGGGTGAGTTTACCGAACACATTCTCAAGTTGCCACATATTGTGGCTTAATCAGCGGACTTTTGTGTCTACAAATTTTGCGCTATATCTTTCTGCATCTGCTGTTGGCATTTCGGGAGACGGCTACTGATGTTGGGATGTCAATAAAAGCACATGGTGGGATTACACTGCAAAAGCACATGGCTATGTTTAGGCAACTAAAGCACATGGTAACCAATGTTGGGATGTCAACAAAAGCTTTTGCAGTGCTTTCGGTGTAAGATCCCGACGCCAAAAGCCACCTTTTGCATTCGTGTGATATACCGCCTGACAGCATCAGTTGAGAACATGGTTGGACAGAACTGGCCACGGTGTTATCATGCAATGACGGAAAGGTGGGCGGAGGGCACCTTTGATATGTGAATGGGCGGTGTCACAAAAATTAACACGGTGTGATGTCAACTTGACATCCTCTATTGTAAATCATCCTTAGAAGGAAATGAATGTCTGGATCTAATAATCCATCCAGTGGCTGGGGAGACATTTTGTTCAAAACATGAACCGCATGCTCATGCTGAAGGAAAGGTCAGAAAATCGCCGATATCAGTAGACTTCATCCTCTGGGAACCATTGACGTCTATACAAAATTTCATGGCAAGCCAAAGCTGTAGTTGTTGACTGAACAACACCGCCATCCCTAGAAGCATGCAGCTAGTGCGACTAAAAAAAACTGAATTAACACAAGTTATTCTACACATGATCTAACGTATAAGAAGATGTAGCCTACGGCAGTTTACATAATAATTGGACATTACTGGAAATGAGAAAAAGCTGCGGTGTTTACAGTTTTTCTCATGTTGATGTATTCACCAATTCTCTAGGGAGGTTGAGCTCTCTTCTACCTGAAGTTTGATAGTTCTTGCTTTCATTTGCCTGACAACCTCGAAGCAGAAAACCCTGCTGATTCAGGCTTAAATTAGTCTCCAGGCAGCAGCCTTTGTTAATGAAGAACACAAGAGAGCCATTCTAGGAAGGGAAGGCTGAGCCAAGACTGTGTCCTTCTCATTATGTCCACATTGTGAATCATTTAAGGGATTTCAGTGGATATTAGGGGCCATGGGGGAGAAAAACAATACTCTCCCAGAGGTGCCCCAATTTGTTCTACATAACATTCACAATAACAGATTCAGCAGAAAAAGAAATCCCCAAACTAATCTTGTTTTAGCACCAGTTGGTTTGATGAGAGATGAGAGCAAAGTGAAAAGGTCAAACACTTCCTGCAGATTGAAATGATGGGGGTAGTTTTGTTTGCTTATCTTTGGGTTTGTTCTGACAAGCCATATACAGTAAGGTCAATATAATATTTATCTATATTTTTTACGCACTGGAGGAAGTTTTGTTTTTTATTCTGGCTTAGGGTGTATTTAGTATTCAATTTAATTTAATGTACCATACTAAACCCCAAATCCCGCTGGTGGGTTTGTAAGGCATGCTTTCCTTAAAAATCACCAAATTACCACAATTTTTCAAAGCCAGAATCTATAAAAACAGAAATTATCACTGGTTTTTCAAATTTCCAATGGTCCATGAAGTTATACCCCCATTGAACTGCACTCTTGCATGCATGACAATAGTGAAAATCAGAGCTTTATTCCCTCTCCAGGATTTTTCAAATTTTAACAAGGACAATATAGGACAAAAAAATATTAAATAATATAAAATATTACTATTTTAAAACAGATGTGTATGGAAAGGGATGAGCAGGTTACAGTTTACAGAAAGATTCCTGCCGCTGTTGGACTTGCAAAACAAATAGCTTTATTGCTGTTTATATGTTTTGATAACTTGACCTTCATCAGTGAAATCTTATTAGCTTTTCTTTTGCAAGTCAGCGTGCAGAAGTTTCTGTGCAAGTTTTAACTTAATTAAGCAACCTTAATTAAGGATAAAACTGTTTTTTTGTACCAGGCTGTAAGCATGTTTCTTTCTGCTGTAAAGCTGAGCATTTTAACATTTGGATCTATGAGGACTGACTCGCTCTCGGAGCCAGACTCAAGTGACCTTTCACTGAACTGCTTTTGTTGGCGCTTATGGCTGGATTTATTTTTTAAGCCCTGGAGGATGCACTTGACTGTAATGTGTGTCTGATGTGTGATGTGTAGGCTTATTAAATTTTGTTGGTTTTGTGGGGCAGGACCAATAATGGATGGCTGTCATGCACCCAAATTCTGCTGAAGAGCTCACAAAGCTTTTGTAATGAGGTGAATTTTAAGGCGGATTTGCATGAAAGTTGCGAGAAATTAGCTGTTTGTTTTGGTGATAACTCTCACTCCTGTGTTGTTTGCTCGTTACATTAGGGCTGATATCTGCGTGTATATAAAATAGTGTGGTTATTTATGGTAGAAGGAGGCTCATGCATTTTCCCCCAGTCACAAGGGCTCACGGAAAAAAAACAGGCTTCAGTTAAAATCTTTGAAAGTTTTGGAAAAGTCATACAATTTTTTGCGTGTAATGAAATTATCACAGTTAATATTAGTTCAGTGGATTACCTTTGCCGTAATGTAACATGAAGGCAAATTTATTTCCCAAACTTAACACATAGCTGTAGTGTGCGGCGGTGTGAAACCACATTTTATTTTACCATCATGTACCTTTTTCTCCCTCTGTTCTGTCTCACCCTCCATGTATGCCTGAAATTATGTTTGAATTGTGTTTAACTTTATAAATATATTTGAATAAACAGCAGGCATGGAAAAAAATACATTATGGGTACTTAGAAAGTCATGGAAAAGTTTTGAAATTCAGTCCATGAAAATGTATGGGAACCCTGATATATCTGTTTCTTAGGGGGAGGATCAAGATAAAACAAAACACCAAAAAAAAAAAAAAGTTGTCCGTCAAACAGCAGCAGTTGCATGTGGAGTTTGTCTTGTGTGTGCATGTAGGCTACATGCATTAGGCTAAATGAGAGCGACACCGGTGAGAGAAAGAGCGAGAGAGACCCCCGATGATTCCCTCTTCTGAGAGGTAATTGCAAATCATTTGTGCTCTAAATTGGCTTGCTGTAATAGGGTCAGGAGAATATGTCAATTATTTAACCGCTTTTATTTCACCTGTGCACGACGTTAACACTGGAAGTTGTGTGTTTTTACGCGTGTTCTCAGTGTGTTGTAAAGAGGAGTGCGCTGACAGGGACACACTCTGATGTGCAAGCTGGACTCCAATTATTTTCTTCCCCTCTTCAGAGCTCTAACAAGTGTTAGCTTTACACTGGCTCAGATACCAGAGAAGGAGGCTGCATGTGATTTGTTAATTGCTACTTTCGCTCTCTTTACTAAATAAGAGGCAGCTCAATACGTCTTGTCCTTCAAAAACTGACCTTCAAAACAAAACAAACAAAATCCCCCATCCCCCTCATATCCTCATGTTTTTCTCCCACTATTGGAGCCTCTCTACTCTCCTCACCTCCCCCTCTGAAACACTGGACTGTGTCACCCACTACTGTTAGCCTCCACCCACTACTGTTGCTAGAGCGGAGGGCTGCTCAGTGAAATCCATCTTCGAATAGAAACAGAGCTCATGTATTATTCCACCTTTACTGTCATGATAAAGCGTACGCTGTAATTGAGACAGAGAGGGCGACGCACTTCAGTCACAGAAAACCCACCAAATTTCATGTTGAAATCTGAATGGAAAGAGTGCTTGTGAGAGTTTCCATGCGTGCGTGTTTACGCATTAATGTGTGTAGGATTGATTTGACAGGAGTGAAGCGAACGGTGCTGTCTCTTTGGTGGCAGCCGAACGTACTCTCAAGCGTAGCATCTGTTGAGAAGCCTCTCATTTGAATGCCCGCAGGTCCCCTCGCTGCTTCATTTTCATCACACACGAACACACAGAGCTGAATGAAAAGGTGGCTGTCTGGAGGGCAGGGAAACATATTTTTCAATCTAAAAGCCTAAAGTGATTTTGGGCTATGATACAAACAAACTGCCGTGATTCTTTAATGTTTCATGTGTTTCACTCTGAGTTGAACCGGTAGCAAACCCACTGCTCACTGTAGCATAACAATAAAGACATAATCAAAATGACTCAGTGTTAACACTAGAATTTGTTGACACGTTGTGACGACAGTGTGCGACTGGCCCATTGAACTCTACACGTAAGGTGATTTTTAGTTTCTACTTTAAGCTCATTTTCGCTTTTCTGAGGTATAAAAGTACTCAACAGTTACAGTAATGACAGCTTCTTTCATTTGAAACTGTGCACCAGGCTATTATTAGAGACAGATCATAATTTCATTTGACAGCTTCACAGTGTGCAGCAATTAACTACCATTAATTAAACTATTGTACTGCTTATGGGATCTTTTTACATGATATTATTATGATATCACAGGTGGTAGTCTACATATGTTGCACATACACAGTTTTATATCACCAGGATTGTGATGGAAATTTCTGGTGCATCTCTGCTTTTGCTTTGGTTTTATTCATTTGGCTGAACTGCTCGTGTTTCGTCCCATTTATGTTATTTGCTCCTAAGATCCAAGCAATGAAATTAGTGGAGGAAATGTTACAATGAAAATGAGATCCAGAGAAAAACATATTTATCTTTAAACTGCAGTCATTCAACATTACATTATGTGTATATATAATATAGATATATATGTATATATGTGTGTGTATGTGTATGTATACTGTATATATATATATATATATATATATATATATAAAATGCTACTCAGAAAAAGATCTGAGTCATAGGATGTGTAAATGTGTGAGCTTTTCAGTGCATGTGTGGGATGAACCTGTGTGCGTTTGCCTGGATGATATTGATACAGACTTAAATGTGTTTAGACAGGATGTATCGTCATCCTGTATGAGCGTTTGTTGTTTTTTTGTTTACCGAACTACATTTAGAAAGCTGACAGGCATGAGAGGGCGAAGTAAAGAGAGACGGATTGTGTGTATGTGTGTGTATGTGTGTATGTGTGTATGTGTGTGTGTGTGTGTGTGTTTTCCGATCGAGGGGTTTTAAAAAATAGGTATTGTGAATGCTGCCCCTGTCGCCCTCGCTCTTTTGTCGCCGTTACAACAACAAAGGTGAGATTTCAAGAAGAACTCTTGAGCCGTTGCTGTTGTTATTTCCCTGAACTTACAGCCCACGGGCCAAATCTGGTCCCTGACAGGATGCTGGGTGGCCACCTAAGTGTTTTCTAATTCACAATAAAAAATAAAGTGATTCACTCGAGGAATTGTTTTTGTACTTTTATGATACACAAGGTGCCAGCATGCATAAAACGGCATCAAAATAGTTCCAGTAAAAGGTCTCTGCTCCCCTTGACAGAGGTCCTAGTGAAGACCTTAATGTGTAAACTAAAAACATCCTAAAATCCTAGAAATGTGCAAAAATACTTGAAATGTCCTAAATGTTTTGAAAGGTCCTAAAATCCTAGGAAACATTGAAAAATCCTTGAAAGGTCCTGAATTCCAAAGAAATGTGCTAAAATCCTAGAAACGTCCCAAAAATCCCAGAAATGTCGTCAAATCCTGGAAATGTCTTAAAATCCCAAAAAGCTCCCCAATGTGCTAAAAGTCTAGAAATGTCCCAAGATCCTAGAAATGTTCTAAAATAGAAAGGTCCTAAAATCCTAGAATCTCTTAAAATCTTTGAAACAACAAATCATATGTATGGGGCTGTAGCGACTGGCCCCTGGCCTCCTGTCATTTTTGGCCCACAAGCAAAACAAGTTGAGTTTCCCTGATTAACAGGTTAAAAAAATAACCAGATCAGAGTTATAATAACCAGTTTTGCTGCAAGTAAAAGAAAAACAACTCAAACAACTGGCTGATGTGTTGTGCAACTCCAAAAAAACACAATCAGCGTTGTCACTGTCTCTGAAAAAGTCATAAGCACCCAGCATCCAGCATGAGCGCCAGTCTTGTTTTGCATTATTGATTTCAAGTGTGGGATGATGTGAGGAATTGATTATTATAATTGTCTATTAGATTTCTTTTTAAACCCTGCATGTGCGCCCCGGCATTTTCTCTCGAGTGTCCTCAGCATGCTGGAATTATCCATCAAATCATGCGAAGATAGAATAGTCAATCAGGAGAGTTTCCCGCAGCTTAAACCGTCTGATATCTCCCCGCTGACAATCTCCGTCCCCGAGTCCTTGAAATAAACCATGAGTAGACTTTATATTAGGAGGATATCCATCACCATCTATCTTGAGCTAAGGTTTTTAACCAATCCATCACTGCACAGTGTCATGATATCAGTCAGTTCTCATTCCTCCCAGTCAGTAGCTTAACTGGCATTCAAGTCATGCCCAGTGATACCAGCAGCTGCCCTCAGTGAGTCCCACCAGTTCCAACACACCAACTCGCACATCTGCTCCTCATTTCCCAATTACCCGTTTAGTACCTGCTCGGGAGACTCTTGACGGAGCGCTATAACGTGCAAGGTGAGGGTTCAGTGGGTAGTCTTGTTATCTTGTCTTCTTGTACTGGCAAAGAAAAACACTGAGGAAATGGAGGAAACAGCTGTTCTTGGGAAATTTGTAAAACTCCATACAGCAAAGAAAAACTCAGTAAAGTTTGTTAATTATCCCTACTGTGATTCAAGCATTGCAAACATTGTCAGATGTTAAAAAGTCCCTCCAAAATCCATCAAAATGTTCATGCATCATGAAAATTCATGCAAACATAACACACTGTTCAATGTCTTTATTACAGATAAGAAAATGAAAAGAAAACAGCACATTGCAATTGTAGTGAAAAACATCACCATCAGTAATCTATCCGGAGTGAAATATGTACATTTTTAAAGGAAATTTATCAAACAACATTTTCAAACCTACAGTCAGTGAGATTTAGTATATAATGTCGCATTAGCTCGCATTTTCAGTCACGCGCAGCAGGAAGAGCACATGAGCTCGCTGGCAGCAGCATCAGGGTCGTATTTAGCCCCTCTGGCCTGAGGCAGCCTGCTTCACATTTTCTGCCTGGCCTTTTTTTGACACTTGAAAGTCTTTTTTCCTGCTAGTTGATGCCCTTTTGGACTAGTTTAAAATTTGATGAAATACCTGTTGCTGACATTTGCCCCCCATTATTGTTTTATTAAACTTTGTTTTTTTACTTCATCTCCCATTTTACTGCGCCATCACACATATGATCATTACCATTGACAGCTGCACGTACTGAGACAGCTTTAAACGTGGTTAACTTTGTGAAACTGAAGTTAGCCAGCAAAACTACTTGATTGGGCACCAAAAGCTAATTGGTTAACCCCCTGAAACTTGTGAAAGCTGGCTTAATTTCCTTACAAATCATGGGAGGAAGGCAATAAGCATTTTCACAGGATATTTCCCCAAATTATCAAGGAATTATTAAAACGGCACAAGAAAATTACATAAAAATTAACAGAGAAAATGGTAAATAAACATAAATAAAACTGTAAATGGAATTAACTTTATATATAACTTTATGTATATATATATATATATAACTCTCTCTCTCTCTTTGTTGTTTTTAAGGTTATTTTCAGGTCATTTTCTTGACAGCATTTCCAAATTTCTTGCAATTTGTGGGACATTCCTTGCCATGTTGCAGTGCACAACATGAGATTGTCTGTGTCAGAAGCATTCTCACTTACTTTCTTTAGGGGAGTGATAGCGCCTGCATAGAGCATACAGGAGGGAGGACATGACGTAGATTAAACTGAGATCATATAGCCAATTCATAATGTGGTCTTAAATCACAAAGTCTCTTGCTGCTCTTGGAATTTGTTGAAAGATTTGAGCCCTGTCATCTCTCCATTTTGGCATTTTTACTGCACGCTTTGTCTAAACAACCATTTTTTTCACCCTCTGAGCTTTGTTTTCTATTAGGTGATGCGAGCAACATGATTGAAATGTCATTCATCAACCATCAACACGTTGCTGTGAATTCTCCGGTCAGTGACCTACTGTATTCACACATGGACATTACACAGACTTTGTACCAGGGAGCTGGCAGGGTTTCATGCCTGATTCTAGTAATTCGGACACTTGTGTTCACACATACAGCTCCTGCAGGTAATGTCTAGATAATTTCAGATTTGCAGTGCAAGAGTGTGAAAGAGGAAGCCCTGGTGTTATTTAATATAAGAACTTGCTTCAGTGTATACAGTTTCCACCCTGGGGTCCCGTCCCAATCTGCCATACCTGGGAAATCTCTAAATGAAGGTGATGTGGGGAGATTCTCGAATTTTATTTCCCTGCAGTATCTCCAGTGGAGTCTGGTCTTCTTTTCCTCAACACTGCTCTTACTTTAAATCCAATAATAATCAGCTTTTTAACAACAGAAATGACAGACACTCTATCTCCTTTTACAACCAAACTCTTCAGTTTTAATTTCAACCCCTACAGCGTTCTTCACTCAGAGCCCCTTTGGCGACTTGCTGACAGGGGTCAAAGCTATTCTGAGGTATGTGAACAGGAAGAAAAGTGTTCTCATGGTGACAGAATGAGAGCGATGCCCACTAGCAACTTGCCTTATGTCATCTCCACTGGAAAATCAATGAGGGGAGATGGAGAAAGGTGCATATCGACCAAAATAGGGAGAGGAGAGAAGGAAGAAAAGAGAGGAGGAGGACGAGGATAATAAGATTCAGAGAGAAGGGGTGGGTGTGTCTTAACACTCACTTTCTGTCAGCTATTACCACATGTCACTCACATCAGCTTTGTGCCAGTTGCTATAGAAACCAAGCCCAGCTACACCCTGGTGAGATGTTGCCTGGCTCACTGAGACATGCACAGGTGAAATGTTGGTTAAAGACCTTCACAGGGATACAGAGTTAAATCCTGGGATTTATAGTACAGATTGTCATGCTACATTTTGTGTGTGTGAGTGTGTTTGTGAAAAAATTGCACCCTCCACATGATTTCCGTATGGCGCATGATTGAAAATGATATTAAATCTGCAAAAAGAGGCATAGAGAAATTGACCGTGAGAGCATGAAGCTGACTTGCTTTATAAATGCGCAGTTGTTGTTGTGTTTTCTTTCCCGTAAGTGCATTTGTGTCTTTGTGAATCCAAGAAAAGAACAGGATGTTTTGTCCTCAGGTATTGTGTCTCCAACTGTGTGTGTTTGTCAGCACTGGAGAGTGTGTGTCACTGTTTGCAGCCAGGAAGGCTTTCCCAATTTTCGGTAATTGGGTTCAGTGTCTCGCTCTGCTGAGTTCTGATTGCGGTTCTGTTTTGTTTCCCATCGGAGGAACGTTGTCGCTGAATTTTGATTATGTAAATGGCTCGTCGTGTCTTTTATTTAGCCCTGTGTTGTTGCTTACCACGGCCTCCCCATTCACTGATGGATTATATAAATAGGAATTAAAGTTGGCTTTTGGAAGTCAAGATTGTACTCTGAGGGAGAACAATAATGTACAAATTGCATTTGTTCCGAGGTTTTGCTCATATGTTGATTATATAAGGTACAGATTTGTGTCCTATCACCTGAAAACATAGATATAATAAACATTTTGTGTTACTCTTAGCATAATAATAATAATAATCGGTGGGGTTGTGCAGGGGAATTCTTGCTTCCTGGAAGCTTTGACAGGCAGTGTCCCCTGTGACCTGTGAAACAGATTAATGTTAGTGCTGAGACAGACATGCAGTGAGAAAGACAGAAACGTGGAGAGCCAGACAAAGAAATCAATAGAAAATTAACTAATTTTTTACACAGACAGAGTCGATCAAACCCCCAAGAAAAGAAAAGGCAGGGAGAGAAAATTGATGGACATAAGCTGTGGGTTTCCCTTTTATTTTTTGAAATCCGGTTATATTGGATTTTCTGTGCTCACTTCTTTATCCGTAGCCCTTTTCACACAGAGATTGTGCTATAGAGCTGCTATGAAGTCCCTTCTTTATGCCACCTCTGCCTTTTTACACAGAACCTAAAACGGCAGCCTATTGCTGCTCCAGCGTGTGATTTGAGACAGCATGCCGGCATCACAGAAGAGAAAAGAGGTGTGGCAGGTGTTTAACACAACAGCATCAGCTTCTAATGTGATATATATTAGTATTAGTCTGGGGGATTGTCTAAACAATAACATTGCCACAACATGGCAATAACAATCATTTACCACCCCATTATGCATACTTTATTATTAAATATTAACCTTTATTTATTTAACACTTTTCTTAACAAGGTTACAAAGTGCTTTTCAGAAAAGCAACAGATAAAAACAAGGCAGCAATAAAAAACAAAACAAAACAAAACACAATGATCATATATTAATACCAAGGAATTAAACAAAACAAAAGTAAAAAATAAACTTCTACCAATATGCACACTTGTTTTTATGTATATATTATTTTATGTACACTGTATGTTTTTGATTTTTTTAACATTTAGTATTTTTGTATATTTAAAGTTTTTTTTTTAAGTATGTTCTTGATATTGTATAATCTATAGATATTCTGTAGATATATATTCTTATTCTTGGAGAATATGCTAAGGTTTTTCCATTAATAAACATTTTTCTCCTATAGTGTGATATATGTTTCACTGTGTTTTTGCTGTTCCAGTGCGATGCCTTTATAACCTGCTGCTGCAACAAAAGAATTTCTCAGTTTTGGATCAATTAAGTACATCTATCTATATATGTCGTTGTTGTCCTTCTCTTGGAGGTTGCAGAACCCCCAAATCGAATTGTTTTCCAAATCTGTGGTCATTTTCGGCTGCTGTTCTTCTTCGAGTTAGCTGCTAACTGCTGCTAGCTGCTTTTTGACCATTGGAAAAAAAATTGGGAAGCAGTGTGTAAAAAAAACACATTGGTCGAAAACTGTCTTGGATATGGATATGGATAAAGCCTTGATTACTTGCTTAGTTAAGCTACTTAATATATACAGAAGTCTGCATATTTTATCTGTAGCTGGGCTGATTTTGATTTTTTTTTAAAATTCAATTTAGACATTTAAGAGGACATTGAACTGACAGGATAAGACAGGTAACTTACTCTATTTTATGTTAGTTTATGTTTTTATTGTTCAGAAATTGTACAATAAGTATAAACACATGAAGACATTCTTTTGTACCTGCAGCTGTTGCACTACAGAGCAAAGCTAGCACAAGATGATGCACTTGGCACTTCGAGCTGTGGAGTGAGTGGGTATGTTTATGCAAGGCACTTTGGTATGCCAATCATAGGAGTTCTTATATTTTATTTTAATACTAGCTGATATTTGTTTTAAGATATTTTTTTATCGTCCTTTAAATCTTTATTGCTGTGATGTCTTTTTTTGGATGCTTAATTTTCCGCCTGCACAAGGAATTTACCCTTGACTACTGATAAGAAACCTTTAAATCTCCCGTTGTGGGTTGCATGCAGAACACGCTGTCAAAATGTCATACATGTATTACCCATGATACAGACCTCAGTTTGGAGCTGTTACTACCTTTGTTGCCAACTTAAAGGTGACACTACTCTGTCCCCTCATACTGCGATTACACCTTTTATTCAGAACAATGAGGTGACATTATTTTTTGTTTTGTGTGATGTTTATCTATTACTGCTGGCTGTGGACCAAATTGCTCCCTTGGGGAGAACAAAGATATCTTGAACCTTAAACCTTGATAATGGCACAATATTCCTGCCTTGAACAGGTGGTGCAGGTGGTGTAAAGGGTGCTTTTTGCTTCTCTTTCTTGCTCTCAAAGCCAAAAATCAAATTTCTTAGTTCGCATTATCTGATAAGTGCTGTAATAATAACCCGGCAGACTGAGGAGGAGGCACATGAGTTTCTACAGTTTTTGCTTTTTTGAATTTCTGTCAGCTCACTATAATTAGTTAATATAAAGCCCAAAGGTCTGCCATATTTTGTAAGAGACAAACACAGTGGGTGGCACTAAAATTGTCAAAGCTGGAGATAATTTCTCAAGAGGCTTTTTATGTAAGACGGCCAAGAGCCATTATTATTTGGCTTTATAAACATGTAAGAGGGAGGGAAAAGAGTGGTGAGAATGTGACAGAAAAGAAAAACAAAGGTTACACATCAGTCATGTTGCCATATTTAGGGTCAATTTTTAAATGAAAATCCGTGAAAGTATGTATTTTTCGATTTTTCAGTGTTTTTCTTTGTGAGCAAACTGAAAATGCACATAAAAAAACACACGTATAGTAGCTGTAGTTTTATGAGCCTGCAGGCAGAATCCAGGGAAATTTACATGTACTTAATGCCAAGATGAGCCCTTCAGATCTTGGTGGCACCGTCTGTTTATGGTTATCTTACTGTACTAAGCCAATGATTTGATGGGTGTAAAAAGTCTCAGCCTTTACCCAGAGATCTGTTGCAACATGTGACTTTCTTCTAGCCAGCTCTGGTGGCTGAAAGAGAGCAAAGCCAATAATGCATCCCCGCTGTGACACCAACACGACACAGGCCTGTGACTCTGGGTAAAATGCAGCACTCTATCTCACTTCCAAATTAGTCTCAGCAGGGCAAATGGCCACACTGACCCAAATCTAATAGACCACCCTCGGTGCCACAAGCATGCGCTGTGTCGAGCCCTCAAAAACACAGGAGGGGCATGCTAGGCAAACATAATGCACCATGGGAAATCTGAAAGCACTACTGTCAGGATGTGATGCCAAGCCACTAATCCTACCTGCCAACAGGGATGTAGAGGCTTATTACTTCTTGCGCTACCATAGAGTAAAATCAGGCCCTTGTTCCACTGCAATGACAACACATGGACCCTGGGCAGAGGCAAATAACCCTTTTACATACACATGTGCCGGCTTGGTTTGACTCGGTGCATCAGCCTAGCACAGCAGGGATTTGCATCTTCATAGGCTACAACATGGCTACCTGCTTTAAGATGCCTGTTTAACTGATGACGCACTTTTGTTTGTGCACCAATGTAACTTTTACTTCTGCTTCATTGGTGATATTGTGGTCATCAACTTTCTTGTACTGTTGTCGGAGTTTTTAAAATTTTCTCTTAGCACTGCACAAATGTACGCTACGATGCCCATTTCCTCCAGCTTGCTTGCAATGTCTCAGAAGTATCGGTGTCGTGCTGCCAGAGTGCACCGAAATATCACCCTACCACTTTTTTTCCTTAGACGAGAGTTAGAATATTCAGTTTGCATGAACTTGAAAAATTCATACGCAGTTCCCCTCCAGACATATTTTGAGTTGTGTAAAAAAAAAGTGATTGTGTTTCCCACATAATAGTGAAAAATCACTCTGCTTTTTCTCTCATTGAGACTTTTTGTTTTGTTTACTTTTTTGCAGCAAATGTTGCTTTTGCTTCTTGTTTTCTGCTCTCTCCTCTCCTCTGCTTGTGCTTGGTTGACCATTAAATTTGCAGTGTGCACCAAGATGGCAAATGTAAGGGTTAAAGGAAACATTGGAGAGATATAGCAATACATGTTGGAGCCACAGTTTGAGATTCAGGATTCTCTTGTGCACCAAAATCAGCAACTAGCAGTCATAAAATGGTACGTGTAGTATATTCTATTTATACTGTTTGTTAGCTTGTAGGCTTGTGGTTGACACGGTGTTAATGGCTGTGAAACATACAACAACATCTATCGCACGTGCTTTGGCCTGACTAGTGCAATTTGGAACAATCTGGCATATTTAAACTGGTTATAGAAAACGCAAATGACTGTGGCATGTTTTCACTCGGTGTGGCCAAACGTACCTAAGGAAAAGCCCTAAAACTTCTATATGGAAAAACTACCATCGTTCTCCTACAGATCTGAATCACTGGAACTTGGCAACAGACCCTGAGACGTATAGAGAAATGTCTCTGAAATAACTTAAACCCTTGGGTGTATCTCCTCTATTAGAGATACACCCTCCTCTGTTATAGATATTGCTACATCCTATAGCTCCAGTCCTACACTAACACATGCATATACAGTATCTGTACTAGGTATACATTATCATAGACAAACAGCAATGCATTAATGCTTATATTTTTCACCCACTCCTAAAGTGATTTGCAAGCCTGCAAATGTATGAAATCAAGCTGCTCATGAATCAGTAACTACTGTACCTATAGTTGAGGTCTGTTTTGCTCACCTCTACTTCAGCTTTTCACCTTTGCTGCAACCATTTAACATTCAAGCTAAATCTCTTTGGCTCCAGTTCTGTGTCTTTTTGCTCTGTCCAGGGGATTGGCACATATTTGGCAGAAACTGTAACAATCCAGCTGGGTTCATCAGCTGCTCCAAACGAAAGAAGCTTTGATGTTGACTTATTTTCCTGCTTTATTCCAACTGGAGTGTTTGTGTGAATAAACACCAGAAAACCCCCCAAAACCAGGTCTGTTGTCTGCTGCCACATTTGGTCTTTAGTTGTTGTTCAGCTGGTAGATGAAGGCAGAATTATCTTTGTACTTTGAGGATGAATTTTCAACAAACTGTTGTTTGTCTGGTTGTGTCTGGTAGATTTTAAATGCAACTGCTGCCTACTTTCCCATCTCCCCCTCTGCGAAAGCTACATTTAGTAACATTTAGTATTTTAGTTATTCTGCTGTATAATAGTTTAAAGTGACATGAATAAATATATTGGGAAGGATGGATTTGAGAGGGAGAGAAGAGGTAGTTTTGACGCTAACATTGAATAAAGTTCCTCCGCCAATTTAATTTTCCTCCACGGCACACTAAAGGTCGAGGTAATGAGATTAGCTAGTGTTGGGGTGATTTAATCATGATCATCCATTTAGTTATGCAAGAATATTAAAAATGCTGATGTTCTTATATCACTGGAAGGGTCCGTGACTTTAGACTGTGCATAATTGCCTTGACCAGTAGTGACCGTTGGCAGGAGATAAAGGTTTTGTCGGAGCGGCTTTGCTATATTTAGCTTATTTAAGTCCCATTGTGCAACATGCAATTAAGGTATGAAAAGATTACATTCTGAGTTAAACTGATGATATTTGTAACAACATAAAGTGGCCATGATGTTCTTTGGATCTCCTAATTTAGTGATACTCAATTTACAGCCTGCAGCCATTTTCTTTTTCACAATGAAAACGGTGAATTGTTTTTGTACTTTTATTATGCATAAGGTGCAAGAGTGCACAAAACAGCATCATTTTTATAAAAAAAAGTGCCAGTGGAGGACCCTCACAGCCCCCCGACGGAGGTCCTCGCTTATCCCCTAATTCCCTAAGATCCTAGAATTGTCCTAAAATCCCAAAAATGTCCTAAAATCCTAGAAACATCCCAAAATCCTGGAAATGTCCTCAAATCCTAGATGTCCTAAAATCCCCAAAATGCCCTAAAACCTGAGAAATGCCCTAAAATCTTAACATCTTGAAATCCCAGAAATGTCCTAAAATCCAAGAAATGTCCAAGTCCTACAAACCTGCTAAAATCCTATAAATGTCCTAATATCCAAGAAATGAACTAAAATCCTAGATATGTCCTTAAATCTAAGAAATGTCCAGTCCTACAGACCTGCTAAAATCTTATAAATGTCCTAATATGCTCGAAATGCAATAAAATACTAGAATGGTCCTAAAATCCTAGAAATGTCCTAAAAACCTAGAAACATGTATGGGCCTGCTGCAACTTGTCCCTGGCCTCCTGTCTTTTTACAAAGTGGCTGCCAAGCAAAGCATGTTAAGTATCCCCGTCATAATCCATGCAAGTCCTCTTTTTATTCTGCATTTACATGAATGACAATCTATGAATAAAAGGTAATGGTTAGACGTCAGTCGAATAGCTGCCAGTTGGCTGTACTGATTTAACATGGTGGAGTAAAACCGAGTGTTTGTGTAGGCAGCAGTGACAGAAGCAGGCTTTGCGTGGCGGCTCCTCCTCCACATCACACCTCTGCGGTGTGCCGCTCACACATCTGCCCCTCCTTCTCCTCCTGCTGCCATTGCTCTTTCACCTCCTAATCATTTTAGAGGGAGGTAAGGAAGATTGACGTACACACACTCACACACACACACACACAGAAATCTAACCATCCTCATAGACCTACCCCCTGCCAGGATCCCCGGGCTGCACAGCTTGTGTGACATTCTGTTCCTAATGTATGGGAAATGCCACATGTGCATACATTACAGCTAAGCCTGTCAGTGCAAAAGCCGTTCTTAGCCCGAGGTTACAGCTGCACACATGGACCTTTAACAGACTCGTCTGTCAGTAGGGGACGACGCCAAGGGCGAGTCTGGGGCCGGGAGAAAGTTTGAGCAGCAGTTGGAATTTAGTATCTGTTTCTGAAGTCATGAGGTTGTTGCATGTGCTTGTCAATAACACCATGCCACAGGGGCCGGCTAATGGCTTGTGTTAAACGGCACTTAACTGCAAGAACAGATTCGTTTTTGTGTGATTCAGTGTGTTTACATGCACAAAATAGTCTGGTTATTACCCTTATTCTGAAAAAGACAGTGTTCCTACAAAAGGTGTTCACATGGCAAATAAAAATTAACACTCCACGAACACTATTGTTTACATGCAGCTGTGCAAACTCCGGTTAACGTGCCGTAGCATATTGTTTATCACGTAAAAATATGGAAAAGTAGAAAAGCTGTAGCCGCTTGTTGCTTTTTTGCTTCAAAATAAGATTTTTTTCACAGTTTCCTGCTAGTGGTGGATCATGAGAGCTCATTCTCCCTCTTTCATTACTTCAACAGCTTTCTTGAAAGGTCAGCACTGTGATAGCTGTGCGTATCAAAAAACCTGTTGATATCCAAGTCTTTGCTAATGTTTCTCTCTCTGAAACTTGAGCAAATTCACATGATTTCTTTTAAAAATATAGAAAAAATGGAATGAGCACCTTACCAAAAAATGACCCAAAAATTAGCAGGACATTAGTAAAAAGTTGCAAGAAAATGACCTAAAATTAACAAAAGAAAAAAGAAAGAAAAGTAAAAAAAGAAAAAAAACCAAACCCAAAACAAAACAAAAACAAAAAACAGGCTATGACTTGAAAAAAAAGTGCTAAAATATAATATAAATAATAAGATAAATCGAGAGGCCATGTGTCGCCAACAGCAGTAAGAGCCCCAATTGAGTGATTATTCCGTATTGGCTGTATATATGCCCAAATAATTCTCCTAAAACCTGAATAATTCTGGCATATCATTTAACATGCCTTAATAAGAATGCAAAATTAGGAAAACATCCTTTTTTGAAATATTATAACAGAATATCTGTTTACATGCCCAACACCAAATTCAGAATATTGTCATATTCGCAATAACAGGGGAATATTGGTGTGCATGTAAACATAGCCCATGACTCACATCAGTCTCATTTTCTCGATCTGGACCCAAGTCTCTCCTGTTTTGTTTGGGTTTATCCAAACGCTCTGCTCTCATTAGAGCCAACTCACTGGAGGATTCTCCCGCTCCTCTGCCTTATTTTTCAACTCTCTCATCATCATCATCATCATCATCATCATCATCATCATCATCATCATCATCATCATCATCATCATCATCATCATTGTTTTCTTATTTCCAAAGCGTCTCTGAAGAATACTCTCTTTATCATCTCTGCCATCCTTGGTCTCTTTGCACCTCTCGAACATTTCTCCCCGCCACCTGCCACCCAAGCGGCATAAACACACTTGCATGTGCCCACGCATATGCATGCATGCATACACACATGCCAGCGTATCTGCGAAAGGTCGGCCGAATGCCAGTTTCGATGTGAAGGCTCTCTGGTCCCTCTCATCGTTCCCCCTACTGCTGGGCTCATCAATTATACACAGCCTGTGTGTGTTTGTGTGTGTGCAGGTGCGAGGATCTAGTCATGTCAGAAACAAAACCTCGCTTGGTGTGAAGGCTTCTGGCCAAACATGAGGGTGGGAGACGCTGAGAGACAGTGGCAGTGTGGCGTTTGAGGCTGTACTCTCTCATTAATATGCTCTGGGCTGTTTGTGTGCTCTGTATCTAATTGCCTTTCAGTTGACCCACCTGCCTTTTCCTTATGAAACAGTCTCAAGAGTTTGCCCAGCAAAAGATAAATGAGTGAGGAGACACAGGCCTGGATCACACTCTCACATATGGCCAATACATGGATACGCACACTCTCGGCATGATTAGGTAGAAAGAGAGAGAGCAATTTATGCAAAGGGAGTTCAAAGAAAGCCTTGGAGAGTTTTTCAGCAGCAGCCGAAGCATCGTTTTCTTTTTTTGTCCTCCCCTGGCTTTGCCTGAGGAGTCTCCTGTCTTGCCTTTTATTGGCAATGCTACGAAATAGAGCCATAAAAAGTGCGAGCAGGAAGGAGATTAGTCTATTGTATCTAAAGCAGCCGAGCCGAGGCCTGGTGCTCTCCTGCTGGAATGAGGACACTTGCTGAAGAAAAATGAATGAAATTGCCCTCCCGAGTTTTTTATCTTCAACATCACCCACACTGCAGCTTGGCAACTTTTTGAGATGTTGTTATGTGCCTTAGAAAAAGAACTACAGATGTCCCTTGTGCGTTGCAGAAGTAGGGCGCTCATTATAGAGGCCTTTTTTTTTGCATGTTTATTAGCTTGATCGCAGAATAGAAGAGAATAAAATACATCCACCTGTACCTAAACACTGACAGAATGATGGTGCAGCCGTCATTTGACAGCTGAACCTGCCCCACTGCCCCACCGAGGGAGAGACTGGCGGGGGATGAGATGCAGAGCGAGAGGCATGCAAGAGTTGCAACAGACATGCCCTGCAGGTTCATAACATCTCAGACTCACCCCTGGCTCTGTTGTTTTGCCTCGGTACAAAACAACATTACATGCACAGTAGATGTAAACACCTTGTTTGGATACTGCAGCCCTGAACATCTCAAAAGTCAACAACATGCTTTCATAAGTCACAATCTACTAAAATGGATCTTTCAGGGGTCACACTAATGATCTCGTCCTTGCTGCTGCTGCTGTTCTGGTTCAAATTGCGTTCTGTGTGGCTCTCAAGTGGTTTACTTCAGACTTTCAAAATCTCTATGAAAAAAAGTGACTGTACTCTTTCTGTCAGACCTTAAAAGCTCTCCAACAGCTTCTCTGAAGAAATATAATTTCAGACAATTCTTTTGAACTTGTACTTGTGAGAAAACTTGTGTTTCTGCAGCAGCTGGTAATCGCTTTTGATGCGTCTTTGTCTGCTCTTAAACCTGCCGTAATTGATTTTTTTGCGGCTTGGAGCCAGCATATTCAGCACCATTAGCATTCATCTGGAATCATATTTCTGGCTACCTGGATGATGATCTCCAGTATCCACTCTTCCTATAACCCACATCTGAGGGAAATGTCTGTGCCTTTAGCCACTAAAGGCTCCACAGAGTTCAACAGATAGTTGCTTACTTCTAATGAGTTTTTGGTAAAAAACTGTCCCTTCTGCCCCAAATAGCTAGCTGAAAGATGCTAAACTGCTGTAGAGCTGAGGAAAATGAAGCAACTCCTGTAATCAAACAATAGTTTGTGATCCCTGTGAGACTTTTATACACAGAGATTGCGCTATAGGGCTGCTACAAAGTCCCCTCTTCATACCTCCTTTGCATTTTAACACAGAACCAAACATCATCATGTTATCATGCCACTCAAGTGTGTAAGTACAGACAGCATGCTGGCATCGTGGAAGCAAAAGAGGCGTGACAGGTGTGGTGTTTAACAGAACAGCCATTGCCTCTATTCTGACATAAAACATATGCAGTGGCAGCCCTTTTTAAACAATAACAATGGCATAACATGGTGATAACAATTTACCATCCCTGTTATGTTGTTATTTATCTCGTCCTCTAGGGTAAAGTGCTCCTCATGGTTTTCACACTTATATCATATATAAATCTCCCGTGATGAGCTGCAAACATAACCTGCTGTTTATAGGTCACACCCATGTTCCCCTCCTGCTGGCTGTCCCTTTTACAAAGACCTTGATTCGGCGGTGTTACTGCCTCCCGTGGCGGCTTAAAGGCAAGACAACTCTGTACCCCGGCAGCTGTGGCTCAGAGAAAGAGCAGATCATCCGCTAATCGGAGAATTGGTGGTTCGATCCCCAGCTCCTCCAGTCAATATGTTGAAGGATCCTTGGGCAAGATACTGAACCTTAAATTGTTCCCAGGTCATTATAACGCCATTGTACCTTTTATGTAAAAACTAAGTAAAAAGATCTATATTGTACTTTAAACAGACGTAGGTCACAAAGTACTTCACAAGGACAATATACAACATACAAAAAAGAAAGCAAAGAAGATTAACCCTTTAAACCTTTTGCTTTCTTTCAAAAACATGGGAAAAAGGAAATGAGAAACTTGGCCCCAAAATCCTAGAAATTAATTAAGAAATTAGTAATAACTTACAATAAGAAGAACGCCCAAAAAGCAAAGAAAAACATGACCTGGAAAAAAAAAAGATGACATTTTTAATAATTTTCTCACACCCCCTTTTAAATACTCATTTTCAGGTCATTTTCCAATTTCTCACAATTTGTGGGGCAATTCTAGGTAATAATTTGGTCTTTGGTCATTGCCTTTCTTCCCCATTGTCTTTTTTTTTTTTTTTTTTTAAGAAATCAAAAGCGACTACCTGAGCCACATATATCAAAATGACATGGCAGCGTAATGTGCAATATTCCTGCCATTAACAGGCAGTTTAAAGTTGCTACTGATTATATTTCAATGAGGGGAGACTCATTCTTATGTGCACAAAAGAAATGTGAAGAGCCATAGGTGATTGAACCCCATTGTGATGTCATATGTTTTCAAGGAGTGTGGTAAAGATGTAGAGGAAATCCCCTTATGGAGTCTAGATGTTGTTGTTGGTGGTGATTGGATGAAGAGGGTGCCGAGGATTTGGGTGCGATGAGGACTTCTGATGGACTTGTGGAGGGCGTGACAATTCTGCCTTAAAATGACAGCTGACAGCAGCAGAGAGGAGAACAGTTTTAAAGTTTGACAGCAGAAACATGATTGGCTGATAGACATTGTGGTAAAAATTGATGGGTTTAACTGAAAGAGCCCATAATCAACGGAGTGGAAGAAGGGAGATAGAGAGAGAATTGTGAATGGATTAAGCATAAAGATTTTCTCATTAACATTGTTATTTGACATTTGTGTCAGTAAAAATCTACATATTTATTTCTATATTTTACGCATAATTGTTGGTGAGGGCTAAATCGTGAGGGCATATTGACACTTAGGTTTGCAATCACTTATAGCCGCATGTTGCAGTATGACTCATACCTCACATGATAGCATAACAACACAACCTGCATGACAACAAGGCTTTAGCATCCACATATGCAAGGGACATTTTAATAACCACAGTGCATCCCCTCTAACTGCTAACTGAGTCTTTTTTTACCCTTAATACGCTCTTGTGCAGTGACCGATAAGAATTTTAAACAGGAAAAAGGCAAAACTCTCAACCACAACACAAATAAATTGTATGGCGTCTTATTAAAAACAACAATAACACACTTTAAATTTTCCTCTCTGGAGAAACCAGGGTTTTTTAGGTGGATACTGAGTGTTAAATCTGACATGATTTTAGCTGCAATGCACAATTTAAAAATGCGGTACCAAGCATTTATCCTATTTTAATATGAAAATGTAAATTTGTAATATTATGTAATAAAAATGTAATACGCAGTTTGGTTAGGATAACGTTTTTGCACAAGCAGTTATGACAAACACTAATCTTTTCTGTATCTGCAGTAATATATATGTAAATGCACACATATTTGAAATTTTTTAATGTATACTCTGTGCCCTTCCTTTCCTTCATCACGTCTTGATATATTTTCCCACACTCTGTTACATTGTTTCCTGTAACTAACCAGCTGTGACATTTAAAGCCAAATGTGCATACAATCTGTAGACAGAGGCCTCATTGGATTATAAACCTGAAAAACAGCAAAACATCATATTATTCACTTGTAGCTGTTTTCAGGGTTCCCATCTATTCCCAGTCAGCTGCGTAATGATAGATCATTGAGGCTGATTAAACACTGTCTCATGCTGCCATGGTTGAGCACTGTGGTTTACAGCCTGGGAGAAAAGTATTTATTAAGCCACACAGAGCAGGAAAGGGCTGCAGGAAGATTGTCCTCTTCATGGCAGGGTTTTATTTGTCTGACTTTTTCTTTTGTATCTCATCATTGCCCGTAGCAGCGGGTCTAATTATGCCGTGTTGCTTTCACCTCCTCTGTTTCTCTCGTCTGCTGCCTCTTCACCTTCCCAATCTATCCTTCACTTATTTTCAGTATGTTGCCATAATAGCTCAGACTGCTCTCTCACGGCTGATTTTCTAATTTTTTTCACTTTTATTAAGCCACACAGAGCGATAAACATGATTTTTTTTCTTAAGCAATATCAGTCTTTCATTATCAAAATCATTGTTGCACCATTAGTTTTGTATGCTTTGAGCTCCCAGTTATGAAAACATTTTTTTTCTGCTAACAATCAAGACTGTTTTCAAGTGTGTGTGTGTTACAACAGCCAGTACTCATGATGATTTCGGCATGTTGTCTAATTCCTCCACTCAGCCACACGGCTCCGTCTGAAAGACTATAACTATGCCTCTATGTATCATATAGCTTTAATATTATATAAATGCTAGCATTTGTTTACATTTATTGTATGATATGAGGAAAATATGCACTATGTGATAACATTGACTATAGTTTATATATATCTATATCTATATCTATATAGAATATATATATGTAAATATATGTATACAACTTGAGTGTTGAGGATCTACATTGCTTTTCATTGACACACTGACACTTACACTTTACATTCACCACCTCTTAAAAACTTTACTAATAATTACTTCTCTGCTTCGATTGCCAGCTGCTGTCTGCTCTGAACAGATTGGCATCATTCTCGCTTTTTCTTGCTCTACTACACAGTCGCTAAGCACTGAGTTATTCCCCAAAGAAGCCTTGAACTATCATAACAGTCATCATCCTCAACCCAGTCGTATGTTTTTATCCAAGATGCAATTAATGTTCTTTTGAATTTCAGCTTTTATGGTGTTGGGATTGGCTGGCTCACTCACTTGCTTTTTCAACCACTGGCCCAATCGGGCAACCAAAGTAACTTTTTGCTGGCCCTGGGAAATCCTTATGTTTGGATGATGCCAAACAGCAAGGGCTGTCACTGACTGGCCAAAGAGTTAACAGCATAGTGTGCATTTGTTAAAATAGTGCCTACAGACATAATGTAATTTAATATGTTTTCACCAAAATTAGCACGTGCACTTTTCAAACATGGGTAAACCCACTAAATATCGGCCAAGACTAATTTCCTTTTGCCAGTAGAGAAGAGCTGTGTACTTGGCTCTGCAGCAGAAGTGCATGAGTGCTTCTGGGGTGTTTTGGTGTGTCTGTTTTTACATCATGGATAGGCTAGAGAGCAGGAAAACAGGGGAAAGCAGCATGGACAAAGGCCTGTGAAAACTTTACGGTCAATGGTTCTCTTTATGTATCACTTACGTATTCAATCTCTCTTTTAAACTCGATGCAGACGAATTGTGATCGATGTTTTTGTGCTGCTAGGTGGAGACGAATGGTAATTAGTGGCATCAGCACATCATTGTTAAAGAGCTGAAATTAGCGCATTAATCCAGGTGTTCTCGACCCATCAGTGCCGATTGGAATGATAATTACCCGTAACTACTACAGAGTCATTTGACCTGGAGTATGAATGCCAATTGTACACATGTTGGTGTTGGCAGGTTTTTCGTGCAGTTGGAAAGCGATTATACTTTGCAACTCTGTTAACAAATCAGTTACATAAACTGAGGAAAATCATTTACAACCAGAAACCATGGATTACCAGATCCATCAGGACAATTATAAAGCAGCAACCAACAACACGCAAGAAAGAGGAGCTGATTGGAGTTGTACCTTGTATAATTCCACGTGACAAACAAACTGTATGAACATAAAGGGGCATACTGAACTCTGTTTTTCTAGTAGGGTCTTTATCACATGACTCTAGGAGCATTGTTGCTATGGCACCAGGGCTGTCCATAAGGGGAATACCGACAATAAAATGAGGTCAGTTTCAGTTGAACCATCATCTGCCGACTGCAAAAAAAAAAAGGTGAGCAGAAAAGCAAACTCTCATCACAAGTCTTAACTGGAATCAGATAGATATTAATACAATCACAGTTGGGTCAAATTTCTCCCTAAAGACAAGCTGTTCCTCCTAAAGCACAAAGCAACTGATACATGGTTGTTATTAAACTTCAGGTCACTTACTAACACAAATAGGTCATCTGTCTGTCGTGTACTGGCCGGTGGCTTTATGAATCAGTTAGCCATTCTGTTCTGCCTCAGTGCCTGGAGGAAAAGATCTAGTGGAAATGGATCGGATGTGACAATGCATGCATTTTGTAATGGCTCCTGTCCGCAAACGGAGGGAGCTGGGTTTAAAGCAGAGGCAGAGGCTATAAATGGATATTCCACACAACTGGGTGAAAGAATTAAAGTGATATTTTACCCCAAAATGAGAATTCAGTCTATCTACTCATCCTCATGTTGATGGAAAGTCGGGTGAAGTTTTACAGTCCACAAAACACTGTCAGAGGTTCACAGAGAAAAGGCGTTGCACGTATCTACCAAACAATTGAACCAAATGGTGACCAGGATTCAAATGTAAAAAAAAACATAACAAAACCAAAAAAGTTTCCTGGGGCCCCAACATGCCAAGTTTTTTTGAAAAATGTCACATGTGCCATTTTTTTCCATCGACATGAGGGCAAGTAGATTATGACTGAATTTTCATTTTTGGGTGAACTATTCCTTTACAGACCACTTAAGGGGCATTAGATATGATGTAACCTGTGGGCATGTGGGTGTGACCCTCATGTACTGTATGTTGCGCATCCGTGTGTGTGGGTGCTCCTCCATCTCTTGTGTGATCACGTGACCTGTAAAAATGAGGGATAAGTAGACCTGACTCGACCACTTTTAGCTCACACTCACAGGAAATGTAACAAAGAAATGAGCTTCAAAAAACACCTGTGGCTTTAGGTAAATATGATCCCTGTTTTATACGTCCACAGGTGCATGGCGGCTGGGGGATGCAATGAGCTATGACAGCAAAATGCAGGAGCCACTGATTGGGATTATCTAAAGAATGTCTGTCTTGTTGTACCGGATATGAGGAACATGAGTAGACAGCTAAATTGATTAAGCCTGATTTGAAAGAATGATACCACTGAAGACGGCTGCATGGATGTGACTGTGTCTTTCTCTCACTCACACACACAAACACACTACATACACCCAGGCCTAAATTATTGCCAAAGGAGACTTGAAACAAAGTGAATCATGCCATCCTGATTTGATAAGAATTGAGCAGCATGAAGGGGCTCATGCTGGGCAGTTAGAACAGGACCATATGGAGGCTCAAGGCCAGCTCCCTATCTGCCAGCTGAGGCTGTTTATGAGACACTCCCACTTCTGCGGCACCTGATCCTCCCGCCCATCATTGAATTATGCAGAGAGGAAACATAATACTTATCTTTATGCTTCCAGCAGTGTACAAATGTGAGTTTGAAGGCAGTTGGACATGGTAAACGCCTTGAGATGAGCCCAGCTTTAGCTAGAAAATGGCAGTGCTGCACTATACATAGCCACATGCTTCGAAAGAACACACGATCCACCCTGCATATGCCGTATACACAGATAGTCTGGGCAAGGACAGAAACACTCACATACACCCGCCTACACACCAACACATTCAGACATAATCTCATATACTGTAGGGCATTGGTGTTTCATCTGAGATACGCTTAAGCAGTGACCTGATTCCTGTTCTGTTTTGCTTGAGATATTTGCGTTGTTTAAAATAGTGCACGCTCATGTCACGGCATGCATCTCTTCTTCTTCCTCTGATGTATCACTCTCTGCTGGTATGCCGTCAATTATTTTCAATTTAGTTTTTATTTTTTAACGACAGACAGATCTCTGTTCTCCAAGCCTTTGACCCTCTAATGACACCCCATTAAGAAAAAAGGTATGGAAAAAAAATGCATAATTTTTGCATTTTTAATTTCCTTTGGGCAATAATAACAACATATATGGTTTTTGTTTGTTTGTTGTGTTGTTTTTTTTTTCAATGGATCACATACAGAATACAGAATAAACAATCAGCACAGTTTTAAGATTAGTGTCACCAATTCAGTAGCTGACCACATGTGTTTTTGCAGACCATCATGATTTCTCAGTGAAGTTGACCTTTGACCTTTTTGGATATAAAATATCATCACTTAATCATGTTATTTTATTAGACGTTTGTGTCAAATGAATTCTTAAGTAATGGCCAAAAACATGTTTTCTGAGATTACAGTGACCTTTAAATTTAACCTTTGACCATCAAGTTAAGTTAATTCTTCTCTCCAAATGGATGTTTGTGCCAAATTAAAGAAATTCCCATAAGGTGTACTTGAGATATCGTGTTCTCACGAATGACACAAATGCAAGGACACCTTGACCTTGCCCTTTTACCACCAAGATCAAATTAGTCCATCGTTGAATATATTGCATTTACAAGGGAACAGCCAACCTGAAAACATAATGCCTTCGGCCACGGCTATCCCCAATGCAGAGTCATAAAAATCTAAATTCAAGCCATATACTCTCATAATGTTTGTAGTATGTTAGTATACCAACATATATTAATTTGTTACTATGTCATTAGTAGTATCTAGTATATATAATAGTATATCTAGTATATAATAATACTAGTATTATTGCAATGTATTTATTATAGATATTTACCATTACAGTGCTCAGAAATGATGAGAAATCATACTGATATTTTTTTTTTCATCAAATAAATTTTGTAATTCATTAAACTGTATATGGTATTAACCATTATAATGGCTAACACTAAATGTCTTATTTTTAAAAAATACTGTAGCAAATAGTCAATTTGAAGCAATGTGGATCTAAACCTTCCTGCATTTCTCTGCTGCTCTCCTCCTTCTTTACATCGTCTCTTAGCTGGAGGCCACAGGACTTCCTAGAGGCAAACTCCGGGAGGCGATACTGATGATGAAAGGTGTCCTTAGATGACACGTGTCAAATTAATGCACACACATACACACCTGAGAAAGCCTACTGTTAATCTTGTTTTAATGGCACGGGAGCCAGCATGATAGTACAAGCTATACAGCATTATAAATGTGCATGACTGTCCGTCAGCATGATGCCAAAATTATGACCAAAACCTTTTAGCTGGAACCAGGCTGAGTGTCCATAATGAGATTATCTTTGGTGTACTGATGAAAGTGAGGCTTAAGATGAGTAATAATGGGCCCACAGCTTCACCTCTCTGCTTTTATAGTGGCATAAAGCTGCATTTACCTCCTGCAGTTTTCCTCTGAAGACATTCCTCAGGTTAAAAACCTGTATGTCAAAGAGAAGCAAATCACACACACAACAGATTAAATCAACCAGGGTGAGTCATCTCCCATGTGCTCCCTCAGTCCCTGTTTTCTCTTTCTATGCGCGTCTCTTGTTGTCACCCCTCTGTCTGCCATCACTATGGTTCAGTGAAGTGCAAACCTTCATCAGAGTAGCCGAGATAGAGGAAGACAGAGGTTGGCAGGCGGCAGAATAAGAAGGCGACAGCGGCGTAGGAAGATAGAGAATGAAAATGGAAAAAGGGTAAATTGGGGTGAATGATAAAAAGAGATCAGAAAAGTTGGAGATCGAGTCAGGGGAATGAAAGGAGGCAGAGGAAACAGCAGAGTAAATACTTCAGGGTCTCTTGCTGGATTTTTCGCACCACAGTGTATGACGCAGGTCAGATAGCTTGGCCAGGGTATTTTTGCATCACGATGTAGAAGCATCTTTAACATGGTTGTATGAGAGATCCTTTCCTTGGAATTCTTTTTAAACACCTATTTTGGGTTATTTTTTATACCTTTCTTAAGAACATTTATAGACATAAACAGCATTTCTCAAATAAGAAGATTGTGAAAAGAGAACGCCCTCTGTTAAATACAAAAACTATGCAGGGATTTCCATCTTACAATGTTCTTTTTTCTTGTAGTTAAGCCAGAAAAAGGACATTTTTGATATGTTGACAGACAGAGGAGTGAATTATCACTTAGCTACACAATGCTTGGTAAATAAGCTGTAACCCCACAAACATCTGATGTCGGTCACTACTATTCGATTAAAAAAGAAAAGGCCATTGAAAAGCATGCAAACATGCATATGTGTGCCTTGGTTACAAAGGAAACATAGGAATTTGAATTAGGTTAAAGTCCCCCCTTTTTTTCTTCTCGTTATCATGACATTATGATGGCATATGCTTGATGCCATGGTCACGTTACATTCATGTTGTTCTAATTAGCTTCAGGTACTGTACAGAATAAGTGTATTATTTTTTTAATTCGTTTTTGAAGTTCTCTTTGTAGCCATATATGCACTTTGTGTCCAGATGCTGAACTCAGCTGAACTTTTTGCACGCTTTTTAACCATGCATTATGTTTGCACATACTACCTTTTTTAAGTGTACCATGAATCTTTGTATATGTATATTGCTCAATTTGTTATCATAACTGTGCCATTTTTTTAATCTGCACTATGTTTTAAGAGAAGAGTGTATAGCTTAAAATGTCACCTTGATGGTATGCACATTAAATATTTATGGGAGCATAGTCTAGTGTACAAACTGTTCTTTATGTCAGCATAAGACTCGGACTTACCTTAACTGACAGCTATGAGTTAATAAGTAATATCTATAAATCTTTGTATACTTTGATACTTTGGGATGTACAAAGTTTAAGTAATATTGCACCATACAAGTAATAATCTGTTCATACTTTGATGAATCTTCATTCCATACAGACACACCTATGCAAGTTTTATTGCACTTTTAGTCATGCTATGCATAAATCGAAGGATTGCAATATCGTTCGGCTACCTTTTGTTCAGAATGAAATATCTTGCTAACTTAGGACATAGACCTAGCAGCAGACTGGAACATGTACAATTAACACGAGGATCTATGGGGGATCTATTTGCACCATTTTGGAGCTAGCCTCAAGTGGTTATTTGATAAATTGCAGTTTTTGGCAACTCTGAATTGGCTTGAATTTTAAGCTCTGGAGGTTGCCACTGTGTTGGAATGCCATTGGTTTCTATACAAGTTCATAAGGCAGTTTGCAAATGTAAATATAAAAATGAAGCAGGTTCATTATATGTATGTACATCAGCAATGGTTTATCAATGATTATAGTACTGACACATTAGTTTCCATAGATATCATGTGAAGGAAGTTTTTTTTAACAGGTATTCCTTTGTGTCCCCTCACCAAAAATGTAGAAAACAGCAATAACTGCATGCTGAAGGATTTATTCTTGAGAGAAGCCTACCATACTCAAACGTGGTTACGTACTAGAGCTGCAATTGTGGCAAGCACAAAAGCTTTCACTGCACTGTATTAAGGCTGAATCATCACTGTGTTCTGTTATCTGTGATAGATAGCAACAGAATAGATGTAAATGAAAATAGTAACATCACAGACTACAGTAAAGAAGACAGAAACAGACATAAAAACAGTGATGTCCTGCTTATCAGCATGTTATTTGATGTGGCACTTTATTGGTGTTTAAAAGGCCTGAAGTATCATAAACAGCGGTGGAGTATTAGATAGGAGGTGTACAGATAATGGAAGAGGGTACAGGCAGAGAGTGGGTTAGAGAGGAGGGCTGTGGACCTAATGAACACTGTGCTTTTCTTCTCTGTCCTCTGCAACTCCCATCATGTGCATTGTTTTCTGCTAGTGGGGGGCACTTAATTAATTTCACAAGAGGAAATCTGGAGCAGGTAGCAGTAGCTGGGCTGTACCATCAAATCTTATGAGGCAGTACCGCCTCAGTGTAGCTGGTTGTCATAGTGGCGACATTGCTGCGATGTTAGCTTCAACATGACACACACATATGCACAGGGTTCGAACAAGCCCCCAGAAAGTGCAGTAGGCGTTGATGCAAAATTTACATAGTGGCTGAAACATAAGTAGCCTTATGTTCTGCTGCTTCTCTCTGCTGCTACTGCACTATAAATAACCCAACAGTGTATATATTTTAGTACCGCTTCTAATTAACAATCCATTTATTGAGACTATGGTGGGACAAATTAGACTAAGGTGGCCCGCCATTGTCTTGGTTATTAATAGGAAACACTGAATAAAGCTGGGAGCCGCCAGGGGGTGCCGTGGTTGTGGTCATGGCCCCTGCTTTTACAAAACAGTGATGCATGTCGAAAATTCAATAGAAAATGACATAGTATGGTATGTTGAGGCACGTCATAGTGTAGCATGTCAACACAATAGTCAAAATTGTCATGATATGGCATGTTGAAAAAACAACTGCAAACAAAAGTATAGTATGACTGTAAAGGAGCTGCAGC